>NW_020271743.1:314525-457965 GCF_003268045.1 Sipha flava
TTTTTTTCACCCGGCCACGGTACATAATCATAGTAACGGCGACGACATTATTATTATTATTATCATTAGCGTTACGTGCGTGTACTTATATGCCCGTGTAACTTGCCGCGCATTGTTTCTGCGTCGTCCCGCGGGATGTATCATTAGCTATTAGCCATGGACGAACGCGAGACGGTTACGGTTTTGCTCGTCCGCTCGTCCGAACGATTACCGTACGCGCGCGTGTTGACGACGCGGTGGTACTGCGGCCCGACCGGACCATACGCCGCGGCGGATATCACCGGTATGACACGCGGTTCGCGCTAAAAAAATCAAAAAAAAAAAAAATCCGTACTAGACGACCAATGGTACCCCGAAGGGCACGTGCTACGATACCGTTCGGTGGTGTCGGTCCAGGCGCGGGTAGCGCGGTCGAACGTGTCTTCGGTCGCCTTCGCTCGGGGACCGGTACGCCGAAGAAATTCGTTATCCGTTTGGACGCGGTTTGTTGATACATTTTGGTATTCGTCAACATTTGATCCGAACGGATGTATAAAGTAAATTGTGTGCGTTTGTAGCAAGGGCACGGGCGAACTGTGCTTACGCCGAGAGCGCGAATTTCGGAGGAGCTCGAAATCGTGCGAAATTCGCGTTTTTATTCTATCTCGCAAACGAGAATTTTCTATTATGCTTTTTGAAATGTATAGATTTTGTCTAATCGTACATTTAATGATGAAATCATGAAGACTAGGGAATTCATGTAGGGAATATCGTAAAAAAGAAATTATCGATGAACTCGTTTCAGTCTTAAAGCGAGAATAGCAAATTTTCAAAGTCTAAAATTTACACCACAATAATAACTTATACATATAAAAAGTATTCTTAAAAAAAATAATCAATAAAGTTAAAGGTTAAAAAGATTATCATCACATAAAATTTTTAATCGGTTAAAAGGAGTTTTCTTCTAGATTTGCTAGGGGCGCTAGTGAATCTTTCTGCGCCACTGGTTCGCAGTTTAAACCAGCGAAGGCTTCCAAACGCGGACTGACAACGAATTCGGAACGAGTTCAGACGGTATGCCAATGTTCTCACGTCTAAACACAGCCAACGCCGAATGTGGAGACGTTGACGTTCGGTTGCCTTGGTCGCGTGTGGTCTGTCGGCGGCTCAACTAACGCCCGTTAATGCGACCGCGATTGTTTCGCCGTGAGTCCGACTCGTTCGACCGCGATCAATTCGGTCGAAGACGATTGAAATGTTACGAGTATCGAACGCCGATATCCGCTTTACTGTTATCGTGGACTACCGATTTGAAAATATTACGTAAAAATCAAATTCTGTACTTGGACGTGTGCGCGCGTTCTTATCGCAATATAAAATACACCTCCGCGGGGACGTGAATAGAACGCGAACCGCACTCGGGGCAAAAGTGTTGACGTTCAGTTTTTAATCGCACACCTGAAAAAGCAATCAAATCATACCCCGAAACACGGTTAAAAGAATTTTTCGCTCATGAATAATAGAACAAGTTATTGGTACGCTTTTTACAAACGCGCAGAGTCTACCACGTGTACGATTGATAAGAACTTGTGTACAGTTAAGCCGTACAAATCATAGTTCTATAAACAATAAAAAAATGATAATATTATATAAATAATAATCTCTCTTTGTCCTTGTGGTATCTTTTTATTCTCTTATTGTATTTTACGTCGTAAACAATATTTTCTCTTTTCCGACGATCGCTCCAAATGAAACGGTCCTCTTCCTTCGCTCTCGTGCGTTGTGTTCAACTTTTAAAATCACTCGAGTTCTATACACTTTTTTACTTTCTACAAATGCAGTAGGTTGAACCGTGTACAGTTATAATTATTTAAACTCCGCATAGTACGCATCAGCACGGTTCATCATTGTTTGTCGGATTACAGGTTTTCGTAGTAGTTTACATAATCATGGTAGACGAGTTATGAAATTCATCGTTGGCTATCGATCGCGCGGTATAATAACCATCGTACTTTTGTAAACTTATGAATTTACAATTTATTTACGTATTTATCACAATTATGATTTATTATGCTACATTTATGTTTAATTTAAATGTATAAGCTATACATAGATTGACGCGACAAAAATTAGTCGGCCATCATTACGACTGCCGGATCCACGGATCTATAATGAATTTAAATCGATCATACAACGACCCGATATTATCGTTAGTTGAAAACTGCCGATTTATAAATATCCTAACCTCAAGTTTTCACGAGTCAGCCGGTGTTGAGCGCGAGGGACCCTCACGTTCATCGGTCATTTGCGACCGTCTCACATTTATATCATATTATAATGTGCATCAATATCCTTATTGTATTTGCGCGTTTCGACGTAAATCGACCGCTCGCGCGTTTAAAGGTCTGGGCTTTGACCACGCATTTAATGATATATGTGTATTGGATTTTTTTTTTTTATGCGTGCAGACATATTATAATATTACGTTCAATACGTTACATGACGGTGGTGACAGCGACGGCGACGGCGGCGGCAAATGGAAATTTGTTTACAAAAGGACGTCGTTAATTTATTGTTCGCCTCAAATGCTTGTATAATACACACACACACACACACACACACACACACACACACACACACACACACACACACATTCACGCATATACACGTATTTTTTTTTTTTTTATTATTTTTTGCTTATATTATTTTTTTCGTATAATCGAACCGGATTAGCGTCGTCCGCCACGACTTCCCTGCCGGCGGTGACGGCGGCGACGGCGGCGTCCGTACATAACAATATAAAGTATCGTCTGACGACGAAAAATATATAGGTAACTTCGGAATAAATAAGAGTCCCGCGCGTACATAAAAAAAAAATAAAATAAAAAAAAAAACCAAACGGAAAAAAAAAATGTTATCCGCGGCTAAGGGGTTCGTATCTGTGGCGGCAGCAGCAACAGCAGCAGCGGCGGCGGCGGCGGCGGCCGAGCAGGAGACGAAGAAGGAGAACAAGAAGCAAAAGACGACGGCGGAGAAAGAAAGCATTGCGTTCTCCGCGTCGTTCGATTTATTGTCCGATCGATTTTCCGAGACGTTTTTACCGGGGAGCGCGAACGCGCTAACCTAACCGGTTATATCCCTGGTCGTCGGTCGCGTCCTCGCGATAATCGTACCACGGGTCATTCCGCATATTGTTATTATTATTATTCCATACTATGTTTTTATTTATTTCCCCCTCCCCCGTGCACATTCGTACATCAGTACAAATGTCCATCAAATATCACACGGACGGCAACCGCAATATGATAATTAATAAATCGTACGACACGTATGTACGCGTATAATAATTAGTGATGGGAATAATCGAATGATTAGTAATCGAAAACAAAATAATGGAATGATTAGTTACGGAATCAAAATAATCGAATAATCGAATGATTAGAGTAAGTAACTGAAATATAAATGATCCATTATTCGAATGATTCGTGATTTAACTGCTTGAACTGGTTGTATAAATAATCAAATAATTATCAATAAGCAAACCGAAATGCATTTTCAATCCAAATATTTATAGGCGAGTAACGCTGGCATCCGCAGGTTAAAAAACTACTCAAAACCGGTACCAAAATTTGTATTATAATTTGTACAAATTTGTAAACGCATTTTGAAAATTTGCACACCCCCCCTAAAGGGTGGGAAAACACTTTTTCATTTCGGTACGTTAAATTATAGTATTGCTTACATCAGATCATTAATAAAAGATTTGACGATAATACGTACAAACAATACGGATAATATTCTTTTCCAAGTTACTTTGTTGATTTTTTTTTTTATCAATTTACACACTTCACAATCTTGATCATATTATAACTAAGTGTATAAAGAGAAGGAGCATTGAACGTTTTAATTCATATCAATGCTAAAAACCAAATGAAATTAGTGTGTATCTAATGTCAAAATTTAAGTCAATATAATTTTCTAGGATATTGAAGAAGACCCAATCATAAAACATGAATAACAATTAGGTACTTAATCATACATTATTAAATAAAAATTGTTTAGTTTGTGCAAATGAGTTATATCAAGCTAGCATCCGAAATGAAAAAGTGTTTCCCCACCCTCTAAGGATCGTGTTCAAATTTTCAAAATGCGTTTACAAACTTGTATAAATTATATAATAAATTTTGGTACCGGTTTTGAGTGTCTAAGATAAAAATTATGAATGCGGATGATGGAGTAACGCTACGCTGGCATCCAAAATGAAAAATCGATTTTCCCTAGTTTGGGTGGGTGTAAACATTTTGGAATCGTGATCACGTACGTTTACCTATTAAACCGATTAGTGGGCTCCAGTGTAGCGTGCGATCTACCAGCTCATTTCTGGTATAGAGTGCGATCTACCAGCCTGTTTTTGGTGAACGCGATTTGTGAGCCGCTTAGCGTTATCCAAAATACACCGCGAGGAGGTGGGCTCACACGTATTTAAAAAATCACAATTTCAAAATCATATCCACATAATAAAATTTTCGTTAAATAAATATTTAAAGTAAAAGTTTCGTTTTAGTCGCTATTTATGAATGTGGCACGCGTATCATCCAAAAACGGAATGAACAAATCTGGTTCACTTTTCCGCCACACCATCCTACAATACAGATCTAAATGTGACTGAAGCATATACTTAGATAGGTACGCCTCTTTTTTTTACCGATAAAGAACTGGATAGTAATGAGTATATTCACAGGCAGAGCACATGTAAACGGTAGATCGCACGCTACACTGGCACCGATTAGTGTGGCGATTACCGATACCGGGAATTATACCAATGATCAAAAATGAAATAAATAATAATACAATACTGATGGACAATCGCTTTTTAATTAAATGATTCTTGCAAACTATGTAGTTTTATAATTTTTGATAAATTTATAACTCGCAATTTTTTCGAATAATTCAATTAATTTGCTTTTGATAAATATGTATGATAACCATTATTTTGATTATTAAAATCATTCGATTATTTTGATAATGGAAAAATAATAATTTAATGATACGATTATTTCAAACAATCGAATCATTCCATTATTCCCATCACTAATAATAATGATAATCGTCGTTGTTAGCGTTTAGCGTTGCCCCGACGTGACGGCTCTCGTACGCGTCGCGAGCGGAGAGGAGAATAGGTTGACGTTTTCGCGACGCGCGTGCGCTGCTGACAGTTTATTTTTTATTTCGAGACGAGTTGTTCAATATTTTGATGAGGTCCTTTTTTTTTTCTCTTGGACTACATTTTCACCGAATATAAACAGCGGTGATATTTATACATACCTACTCGCGTGTACGTAGTCTAGTGATCGCGAACACACGAACGATTTCATCCCGATCGTCTCGCACGTGTTTTCACTTGTTCCGTACGCGTGTTACCATGTTTTCGTGCACTGCCTCATCGCACTCCGAATTACCGAATCAGGTGTACGAAGTGGAGTAGTGATGAATAAATGCCATGATTATTCATAAATCCGGACGGCGACTTCAACCGTTCGCGGCGGCGGCGCTGACGTGGAAAAAAAATATTAGAACGGTCACCTGTTCCAATATAGTCCGGTGGATATAAAAAGTTATTTTCACCGACTCGCGTTGACCGTTGTAAATCATCCGAAAAACACGGTGGTATGCTCGCATGGTAGCAACCCGGTCGTAAACATCGTACTGCGCGACCGTCGTGAATACGGTTTGTTTTTTTCACATACACCGGTATATGTGTGCGTATTATAAATTAAAAAAAATAAAATAAATAAATAAAACAAAAAAAAAAAAACTAAAATTCTTTTGCCGATCCAATAATATTTGTGGCTAGTTAAAACACAACGTGCCGGCATAATCGGGATCTGTTAAAGCGCCGACACTTTTATGTTCAGTAAAAATCACATAAACAAGCCAATGAAGATGCTAATACGGCCTGCGATAAGATCATAACCGAACCGGATTATAATATTACACAAACGCGTGTCTATGCGCATGTGTAGCGGTATCAAAAATCGTTGTAACTTCATGCCGATCGTTTTCAATCTTTACCGTGGGTCTGGATAACACGTTGTGTCCTATGCACATAATACGTACCGTAGCTGCTTTTTTCCGTCTGAAATTGGAGTTCGTTTAAAACGCAAACAACCACTGCGTATTCGTACCACTGGAAAGTAATCAAGTTAACATCACATTTATTTTTGAGATCGATTTAGAAACATTTTTACCGCGTATGGAAATCACTGTCTAAAACGAAACGTTTAAAAATCAAGTTTACTGTCAACCACGACTATTTGTCCGACACGGGAGCAGCGAGTATATCATGAATATATTAATAGGAGCTCCTCTTTACATAAAAGGGTAAAATAACGTGTACAACAGGGTGTGATAGTAAAGATTTCACGAAATAACGTTGTAGAGAAATATATTAAATTGTTGCAGTTTGACGTTATATTTAATCAGTTGTAATCTGACGAATGATCAGTTATATAATTAGTTATATACATATCAGTATTGCAAACGTTCTTTATTACACAGCTATGGTGGTTTAGATGGTCGCTTAGGTCACACTAATTATTTTTTAACGATCAATCAGAAAGTCCAAATGCATATTTAGTTTTCACTTAGGAACAATCATTTAACTCCTTTCAGTTTTTTTTTCGAGTTTTTCTAATAACTATCAGTTTTACAGTTTATTATTGTTCTTTTTTATCGTTGATTCTGAGTGACACGAGGAATGCCAATACCATCGTGGTACAATTTTTTTTTATGTCCACGTACTAGTATACGATTTCGACTAAAAGGAGTGTTCCAATTATCACTAAATTAAAATTAAAAGATAGGAAATAGAATCAAGTTATTACTTTGATATTACTTGGGTGATCATTTTTTGATTTTCTCAACAGTTTTCTTGATGATTGTAAAATACAGACGGAAAGTTATACAAATACGGTATTATGATACAAATATAATCGTATGTAGAAATAAATATATTATATTAACGTTTTATACTATTTAGTTAGATTGTTTTTTACTACAAAATGGAAGCGCGAGACCCTGTGCGATCGCGCTTTCTGCACACCCATCGCGTCGGTACTGAATCCCAGAAGCTATTCTTTGCCTAAAAATCTGAAAATCTGTCTTTTAGATCCCTGCATATCTGTTGATTATTAGTTAAGTCTTATTTTTGTATAATATACGACATTATAGCTGTTACAACGTTTATAGTGTTATACTAAAATATAGTTTACGTATTTTAATGGTAATAAAATAATTATTTAGATTGATACACTAGCATGGTGTACATTGTATTTATTCGGCGATAAAAAAATAAATAGCCAAGAAAAAAACGTATTATACCATATACGAGTATATTATATTATATTGCTTTTGTGTGGGAACGCGAATACCATATATACGTATATCCATATATTATATCAATTTCAACCTGAATTTTTGTCACAAGTTCAATCTCTGTGTATTATATTTCTCTACACACTTATTAATTTCGACCTCGATTCTCTACACGGTTTCAATTTCCTGCGCCTCGGTTTTTGCATTTTCTATTATTTTCGTACATCGTATTTGTCTTGTAGTTTTGTATTTTTCTACTATCTTCGTTATTTGAATTTTTTTTTTTCAATCATTTCCAATCCTTTACCTATTCGCCGATGTGATATTCGTTTTTTCTATATTCAATCAGTGTTCATTTCGGTCGGTCCTGTATCGTAAGTTTCGCACGCGGCGTAGTGTTTTATGTTCCTACCATCGACCGAAATTTCGTTTTATTATTTTATGTTATTTAAATTTCCGTTCGATATTAATTCACACCCGACGAAGGAAACGATTGTCGATCAACATTAAGAAACGGTTTTGTTCATCTGAGGTTGTTTTCGTGAGCGTAAAACACGATTCACGTACGTTCGTTATCGGCGATACCTTCTTAGTTACACGATTCCGTAAGATTTTACCTGATTTTTAACTACACGATTGACTACGAATTTTAAAATGTTAATGCCATTTTTCATACTAGTATTGGTGTATACCACATGCTTATACGAGGGAACTTAAAAAAGTTAGTAAATAATTTGTTTTTTATTGATTTTATTACTCGTGTTTATTGTTAATGATATCAAATGTATCAGATACAACGAAATTTCGCTATTTCCGTTTATATTATACGGTATTTTCCGAGTTTCATTCAAAGTAGTAGGTTATAGATGTCAAGGAATCCAAATTCAAGCATTTTCAAATAATTTATTAACAATAATTTCATTCGAATAAAAACTGTCGATTTTATTTATTTATTACTTTTCTTTTATTTAGTTATCTTCATTTTATTTATCATTTTTTTTTTTTACGAACTTTTATAGAATTGTTAATATTACATGTACATATTATGTATTTATTAGATACACATATAATACGGTAAAATTAGTAAATTTGACAACGTTGAATACAATTTCGTACGCAATCGTGTTTATTTGTTTTTCTTAACCACCTTTTTGTTACTCATCTACAAACACACGTAATCGTGTTGTACCCTTTCGTGCTCCCTTTGCCACCGGGAGAAATGGGTTACGTGCATGGAAATGGCCTCGGAACAAACGACTGTGTCGGCGGTGCAAACCAATCGCATATATACGTTGTACGTGTGTGATACGCAATATAATGGTGTACTATAGTAGTAGTAACAGAGCTGTAAAGAATACTTTTAAAAAGTATTTAAGATACTACTTAAATACTTTAATTGTATAATATTTCATATACTACTCAAATACTTTTCAAATACTTTATTGTAAAAAAATATTTGGAGTAATTAGGCCATGGTAAACTAACATTTTTTTTGAAAAATAGTCAAAAGAAATGCATTATGCGGTTCTGAATCACTTTCATCATCAGTATTATGGCTAGAATTACTCTAAAACTTGAAGTAATTGTAGTAGCCAATAGGTTATAAATACAACTATACAAAAACGGTGTAGGCTTACAGCTGTACAGTGATTTGTGGGAAAATCTGTGTTCTTCTCGTCATCCTGTATAACCAGGAAGACATCGTATCTGATATTAACACTTACCTATCTAATAATACAAAAGGAAATTTTGTTATTGAATATCTATTTTTAGAAACCTGGTTTTCACAAACCTCCGGGCTTTAATTATATGAGCAGTTAGCAGTATTTTTCCAACCAAATACTTTGAATAAAAATAAAATGTTCGAAAAAAAACAAAGTATTCAATAGAAAAAAAAGTATTTAAAATACCATTGAAATTATTTCGTTCTGAAAATATATAAAAAATTGTTCAATACTTAAAAAAGTATTTGAATACTTTTTTATTCAAATACTTTTACAGCACTGAGTAGCAGTAGTAGTGGTGGTGGATTCGTGTGCGCGTCGTATTGTTATTTGCGCTCGCGTAACTTATAATGATCTACTATTGACGCGCACCTCCGCGCGCGATCAGCGACCGACGGAGCCGCCAAAGTGTTTTTTCAGATACGACCGGCCGATAATGACATTATTATACCGGGGCACCGTATTGTACGTATTCATATGTATATTCGCATACACGTCCCATATAATTTATGCGTAAGCTCGGCAATGCGCGAAAGACAGGAGACGGGGCCGGCGAGGGACCGACACATAAATCCTGAATCCTGCAACAGCAGCAGCGGCAATCGGACGCGTTACAGGCCGAAACGCACGATCGATTCGGTTCGGAGTAGCGGTGACCGCACACCGGCGATACTCTTAGCGGGGAGATCACGACGGGATTACGAGATCTTGAGATCTTAAATTAATGTAAATTATTAAAATTAGTATAAACGGTATGAGACATATAAAAAATAGTATAAATGAGATAGATTATAAAATTAAGTTCTGGCGTATCAATCGCGTCGCACTCGTTTGTCGCGTACGCGCACGCAATGCGTGGTACACGTGTAATGCGCGTGGCGTGCGACGCGCACCTATGCCACGCACGTGTTGAATTTATTCACGCGTACCGCGCGCGTTAATAGTTATAATATTTCGTTTGTAATATGCGTGAAATGCGCGTGTAAACGAAACGCGACGGCGTCGTCGCAACGCGTTCGGGCAAAACGTCGTAAAATGTTTTGCAACGCGTTCGGGCGACCCCCTTCGGTTTACTGCGGTGCACCTGCAGGACGAAGAAGATGATGAAATCTGAAAGGAGAATAACGCGGAGACGTAAAAAAAAAAACACTTATGTTAATTGTTTTTTTTTTTTTTTTTTTAATATAACGAACGATATTCTTGATTTCACTTGTTTTTGTTATTTTTATAATTTTTATAATGCATATAAAAAGAAAAATATATATATATATCAAGAAAAAATAAATAGAAAAAAAATTTTGTCCCGATTATTATTTTTATACTGGCTCACTGCGACCTGGAAAGTATTTCGTCCGCAACCGTCTTTTACCAGTTTTGGGAATAGGTAATGCAAAATTTATCTAATTATCTAAAGATAATATGCCCAAATTCAACTAGATAATGATAATAGATAAAAATATTAAAATATCTAGAAAAAGATAAAAGATAATTTCATTTTTATCTAGATAAAAAAATATATATATATATTTTTTGGTCAATATTTCGTATTCTAATAATATCTACGAAGACGCAACTATAATCATTATTGTCAATTGGTACCTAAGTGTTTAATGTGATCGAAAACCACGAATCGAATAAAATGATTAATTTTTAAACATCGAGAGGTGTTGACAGCACTGTCAGCCGTAAATAAATATTAGATTACGTTTATAATAGTATATATATATATATATATATATATATATATATATACATAGAACGATATTGTTTTCAAACAACTGCACGGTAAGGGCAACACGACGATGGTGGAGAATTCATAAACACTCTCTCGACCGATCAATTCGAGCGGTCCCGTTGATCGTGACGTACGTAATGCCCCGGCTGCGACGAAATCTCGTAGCGACAAGAGTGATCGATATGTCCGTTCATTTCGAACGAATTGGCCGAGTTTTGCGCCGTTCGACCGCGAACCTCGCTCGTTTACGTTTAAGGATGTACCGATGGTGTGCAACCCGGGAGTCACGTGTAATCAATGTTTAATTTTTTTTGCATCGATCGCATTAAAGAAGACGACGATTTATACGAATCAAACGTTTTGAGCGCGGTACGTAAGTGTATATTACACACTTACGTGATGTTGGTAGGAATGAATGGGGGGGGAGGGGTGGTCGACGAGATAAATTAACCCGAGGGTCATGGATCTATAAAGGTCGCGCAATGCTGGTGTATCACTCACTGCATGCTTGACCGTTCACCGGAGCCGTGTGGATACACTTCAGGTACACCGACGATGATTACACTGCAAGTGTGCGCCACCGCCGTTCCGGACTGATCGCAGTTCAAACGTAATCAGAACTGTGAATTGGTATAATTTTTTAGATAGTTTGGAATTTGAAAACTGCTTCAAAATTAGATAAACCACGATTTGCTATAATAGGTTTGCAAAAGAATCCAAAAAAAAAAAAATGTTATAAAAGATCCGAGTGTTTTTGATCATTATAAATTAACTAACATAAAAGTTATTTTGAACTCTGTTACTTATCCGTATGATAATTTAAATATGGATTTTACTAAAAAAAAAATTATGCAGGGTTATAATTATATAAATATTAGTGTATATATCGTTTTAAGAATTTTATTATGGAAAAGAAGGAGGCAAACCGATATTAAGTCCAGTTGATTTCGAGACTCAAGCACCAATCGTTGTAATAGATACTTCTAAACAGAATGATACAGGTACAGCTTCGGCTCTAGACGTTGGTATAAAAATTGAAGCTTTAGAGAATCTTGAGGGTGTAAGTGCATATTGTATTTTAATTCATGATGGTATTATAGAATATGTACCTATTTTAATAAACTTTCCTAATTAACAATATAATTTTTTATTGGAACAATTTTGAGAGGAAAAAATGGACTCAGAACCTACAAATAAGACGTTGAAAAAATGGACTCAGAACCTACAAATATATACTACTTAGATGAAGACCGCAGGTATCGGTTGTACGGTAGCCAAAGAAGAGCGAATATAGATCATCTGGAAAAAAAAGGGAAGAACAGTCAAACAAAAGATGATTGTAATGGAGATTGCACAGGTCAAAAGAAGGGTGAAAAAGAGAACAGAGAAATTTTGGATTTCCAAAAATTTTCGCGCAGTCGAGGTTTCAGGTGACAAACGATTGAGATTATTATATATATTTACTGGCATATTGTTATACCGCACAGTATCATCTTTACGATATTTTTTCGATCCCCTACTGAGTTCTCCGGCGATAAGTCACAACTGCTCAGCTGGATCGGAATTGATGTTAAACTTTCCCTTCCTTCCGTCCGTAGTTACGTCGGCAAATTTGAACGCAGTCGTCCAGCATTGTGCGCGCATACGTACAGCGCACACGTCGCCATCGTTCAAAAATAAGCGATAACATAAATATCTGTTCACAAACATGTGTATACGTAATATGTACGAAGTGCGTGTTGTTATCCGTAGGGAAATTATAAAGAGAAACTGCCCCGGCGTACCGATAAAAGATCGGGTAGCTAAAAAAAAAAAAAAGGAACGTAAATAAATAAATGTAAAAAAAGAGTAAAACGAATAAAAGGAAAAAAAGGACGGAAAAAAAAGAATAAAGAATCTTGCGGTACGCGCGTACGCGCGGGGGACGTTGAAGACGACGTGAAATACTTCTGCTCGGCGAAGAAGAGACAACGGCCGGCCGGGTGCGCGCGCGTATTTAAATAAATAAAAAACTACTATTACTACTACAACCTCTGTAATACTACAACTGTTACCACTACAACTGCAACTGCACAAGGGGACGTCGGTGTGTGTGTAGTGGCTGTCGAAAAAAAAAAAAAAAACGAATACTCCTCTCGTATCTCTGTCCTCGCCGCAAGCACTCCTTTTTCCGTCTATACACATACACACACACACACACACACATTTGTACACACACACACACACACATACACACATACACGCGTACACGTACACACACAGCGGAGAGATGGCCGCTTAAACCCGTTCCCTCTGGTACCCGCTCGCTCCGCGCGTATTGTAATATACGTCGATCGACCGACCGCCTACCCGTGTCTGCTCGATTTTAGCTACCGCGTTTTCGCGCAGCCGATATGGAGTTTTGCGATAGACCGCCCGTTCGTGTCCGCGCGATGCGGCATTTTCGTCTTTGCCGGACGGCCCTGGGAAAACGACCGCGCGCCGCCTTCCAGTCTGGTGACGATGATGCCCAGCAGAAACCCGCGGCAGGAAAGGGTTCATAGGAAAACAAAAAACGTGTTAACACGCGCGTCGGACAACCCCGTCGTATCGTAAAAAGTACTGGTCGGGATCGGTTCAGGTGAATATCTGTACCTGTAGCACATACAAAAACATTCTCCATTCCGTTTCGACATACAGGTCAGGTTTTACTTGCGGTCCGCGATCGATTTTCGACCGCGGGTATAACGTACATTTCCGTTGTCATCACGCCAAACGAAACTTTACGTTTCTCTCGTATTCATCTTATTACGTCATATTTCGTAAGATTTATGTTTCACTCGCTAGTAATTAATCAACAAACTCGTTCGCGACGACTCGCAGCACGAGCCGAAAATAATGCGAAGTAAACTGGAGTTGTGCACAGAACTAGCGCTGACTTCTGTGCTACACGAAATTTATTCGACGACTCAGCAGAAGATAGTGACGATGGTCCAGTGATATCACAAAACGAACACAGAATCGTTAAAATTGATAATTTTTTGCCGTTTAACGTTTGGTGTTTTTATATTTTATATTCGTATTTGGTGTAGAATAAATTAATTGTTAGCAATGTCGATATTTAACGTAAAAATCGTTCCGACTTAACGTGTTATAATACCGTTCTCAGTAATAAATAAAAAAACCAGATTTTATGTTGAACAAATCTTGATAACGGCTCGAAACTTTAACGACGGGCATATGGTTTTCGTGAGGTGCGTCCGACAATATTAATATTTACGTATATAATTATATACATTATACATATATTTTTTTCTTTTCAAAATGAGCGTCGTGTGTCTATGGTATTTAATTGTACGATATTATAATATCTTCATTAGTGCGTATATAAATTATATCATGTTCTTTTTATTAATATAAGAACTGGTACAGACGGTATACACCGCCAGCTTCATATACAGCTGTGTGTGTGCGTGTATTATTTATGTGCGTTCAGATTCCTCGCCGAGATTAATCGAAGCCGTTTGATGTGTTTTATTAAAACACGTAATATCTGTGTGTTCCGATCTCTTCGGTTTCGTACCAATTACTTTTCATCTGGACTAAACGGTGATTTATGTACGTCCGCCGTGCCGTCAATTTAACCGAAGCGGATTTTTATTTGTGCCTTTGAGAGAAGATACCCACTGCAGGTGCCTACAGAAACGTACATTGCATTTTATTCCATCGCGTCTTCGATATGCCGACGCGTGTGTGGGTAAAACTGAAATGATTGAAGAAAAAAAAATTTAAAAAAACTGAAAACCAAAAGAACATCGGAAAAATGTCTTACGAAGTATAATAAATTTATGCGTTCATCGACATATGACTTAGTAAATTACGTATATAAATGTATAAACGCACAAATGTATTTGAAAAAACATTACTTCATATAAATACAACTTTGAGTTGAACGTATATTTGATATACAAGTACTGAGTTGTAAAAACAGTACAATAAGTTTACAGTAAATTTAAATGGTTCAAATTGTTCATTAATATTTTATCTTGAAATTTGGACTGTACTATTAGACATTTTCTTACGTTTTCAAACGTAAACCTGTGACTGTTATTTAAAAGTAAATATTTACTTACTTAACGAACACTAGACTATCATAATTTGTTAGACGTTTGGACAATCAATAAAATAAATACGTAGCATAAAATAAGATAGATGAGTAAGTATGATTAACCTTTTATAGTGTTTAAAACATACATTTTGCTAATATATGCTCTTCTTCTTTTGTTAACAGCCCAAAGACTGGTTGGCAGCGATTTTCCACTCTTGACGCTTCTCCGCTTTCCTTTTTAATTCGTAATCAGATTTGCAGTTGTTGTTTCAATCATATTAGGCATCAGTTTTTTCACGGAGGAAAATCTGGTTCCGTTGTAGGAATAGTGACATTCCAGTAGGTTAAAAAAATACAAACTGACGAAAAAAAACTGACAAACACAAAACCTGTACAATAACTGTAATAATTATAATAATTGTTTCTTCATCCATTTGATCAAGGTAACAAAAATAAAAAAATAAAAACCAATTTTTCCAATTCTACCTTTACACGGACAACAATGGCCGTATTGCAAAATTCACGTAAAAAACGGTCCAGTAGTTTTCGCAGAATCGGTAAATTGCGTCGCCAAAAAATGGTCATAATCATATGCTACATAAATTGCGTCCCGGGTAAATCTGAAATGTATGTGAATTGGTGTCTGGGATATTTCGATTTCCGATCGGCTGATTATAATTTTAAGATAAACATCATTGTTATCTACTGATCGATGTAGATTATTTATTATTTATTATTCAACGTCCCGTGCCGTCGCGGAGCGGAGCGGCGGACTCGTGATTTCGAATTAAAATCGAGAAATATTTGACGCACTATCGCATTGGTTCAACAGTCGAACCGTTTTAAAGATCCCGGTTAAGAACGATTGGTTTACCGGCCGTACGGACAGTGCAGGGGACTCGTGGAACACAACGCGTATAAATAGGGCCAGCGTTTGGGAGAGGCGTTTATCCAGGGCCTCGCGCAAAACGTGAAAGCAGCGATACGCAACCGGACGAAAAAGCCATTTTGCGTAAATAGGAAAATCGATCGTCACGCCGGACATGGGATAATCGAGGACGGATCGCTGGCCCCGTGGTCTGCTGCAGCAAAACGGAAAACGGTCGTCCGGTCCAGTAGGTTTGAAACATTTTCTACTTAGGCCATACTGTATTTGGCCACGCACGACGAGCAACGCATTTCCGGTGAAATATTTTTTACGCGATCGAAAATCATACGGTTAAGTCGCTGATAACAACATCGCCATGATATAATAACTAAGTAACACGGTACAGTTTTGAACACTTTTTTTTTTTTTTTAATCTATATATAACAATAATAAACTGATCTAGTCGATAAACTATTGAAAATAAAGATTCAAACAGCTTCGTGTTAATATATATTTTTTCAATGAGCAGTTTTCTTTTTAATATCCTATTTTACAATTCAGCTTCTATAATTGGGATGTATAAACATTTTATTTCATTTTTATGAGTAAAATTATTATTTCCTTGAATATCAAGGTTTTTTTTTTTTTAACGATTTTAATAAATAATTAATGCATACAAATTATAAAGTACTATTTAGACAGTTATATTGTTTTGTACAGATAATTTCTGGAAGGAAATGAAAAATTTAGTTTAGGAATCCAAATGGATAAATGTATTACAACTAGGAATTGGAGGTTCATGCATTAAAAACTATCAAAATATGCATGCAAATACGCGCCAAATATGCATTTAATTAATTTTCGTTTTTTATAAAAGTAATAAACAAAAGGTGGTGGAAATGTATACAATTTAATTAAAATAATATATATTATTTTTGCTTTAGTAAATACAATTTACTTTTAAGGGTCTTAGCAGGTTTTCAAATAAAAATGAACTACGATTAGTAAAGAGAATAGCTCCAGTAAAGAGTATAGAACTCTAGTAAAGAGAATAGCTCCATTCTATCAACAGAAGAAACTGGCGTACACTTGAAATGTATAAAGTTATTAATTTTTAGATCTTCTGCGGGACCATCTGCTGTTTTTTCTTCTCTTGAAATGATTTTTTAATAATTAAAAATACTAAATAAAACAATTATGGTTTGACAAAGTCTTAGACCCCTCGATTTTCCTGATAACTGGTTCCAATTTATGGTTAATTATAACGCATTTTGAAACTTTAATTTTTTTATGAGACCATTTACAATTTGAATTGCTTCCACTAAAAGTGTTGTACAAGTTTTTAAATATGGTTAGTGAAACCATAGTTTGTTTGGATAAAAATCAAATTTGATTAAACATTTTTATCACATATTATTTGTTTATTTTTTTTTTTTAATTGTCATGGCATCAAGCATAATAACAACTTTTTGTATTGTTTTAAAATGCTATATTGATATAAATTAGATAGTACTAAATTATTTAAGTACGATCCATCATTTAAAACTAGTTCTTATTTTATATTGGCTACGTTCTTATAAAAACATATTTTTCAACAAATATATTTTGAAATGATCATGAAATATTAATAAAAATGAAATAACACAAGTAAAATGCGATAACATACATTAAAATTCAATTTTATTTTAAAATATGCATATTTATGTATATGTAAGTATTAAATGTATAAATTTAAATAAGTTTTTCACGATTTAGATAGAAATTTTTCTGTTGATTGCATGGATATGCATTGTATTTATTGATAACGATTTATATGTTCATTGCTGCCAATGTATTAAAAATTATTTAAATCAAATAACCATTATTGATTCCATAAATTTGATGTAACATAAACATAATCATTAGGGTTATTAAAACTGAAAACTAAAGAATTAATAGTTGGAAATAAAAAAAAAATTGTAGTGTTTTTGTGTCCATGTATACGATTTCGAGCAGAAATATTGCTTTAATCATCATCAAATAAAAATTAAAATATAGGAAATGGGTTCTAGTTGGTATTTTGTGGTGATCATATTTTTATATTCTCAATTGTTTTCGAATATTGAGAATAAATGGAAAAACAATTTCCAAACACTAATTTTCCACCGAGATTGGAACCTTCATCACTAAAAATCGCGTGTTATTTTGGTCCTATACTATTTTTAAATTCGTATGGCTTTTTATCGTCCTTAAGAGGATTGCAAGTCATGATTTTCTTTATTTTTCTATCACATGCCCAGAATTGGAATTTAAATGTTTTCTATTTCCAACATACCGATCGATCTATTGATGCGATAAGGATTTTGAAAACTGATTCTAATTCGAATTTTCCACATTTTTAAATTTTGTACTTAACATACATAAAAATTAATTTTTGTAGATTTTTATGTTTCCAATTAGTTTAATCCTATTTTGTAAAATTTTGAGAGACAAAATCAAAAAAGTGGGAAAGTCGATCTAAAGAAGACTTAATGACGAATTAGAATTAGTATTCAAAATCCTTGTCGTCTTAATAGATCGATCGGTACGTTGGTAATAGAAAACGTCTAAATACCTATATTGCGCGTGTGATAGAAAGAGACAGAAAATCATGGCTTGCAATCCTCATAACCGATTTAGATTTTGATAAGCAAAATATTTACTGTTTTGGGTGCGTTAAATATAGAAAAATTGTATAATCATATGTCGCGATCTTACGACGTTATGGCCGGAACGAATAAAAACGCAGTGGATGTGAGTAACCATAAAACCGTAGTTTGTTAGTTGATTTACATATAAATATTATTATTTGTTAAAATAATATTTCTTCCGTGCTAAAACTAATACCTGCTCGTCGCACACCAGAACCGTTTAAATATTTGCAACTTCTTTGGAAACATAGATGTTTGTCGTTATCCAATAGGCAAAACAACAAGTATCGGCCGTACCAAAAATTATGTATAATTCTATGTCATACGAACCTAGTACAGTAAATATTACAGTATATCAAAATCTAAATCAATTGAACAGCATAAAATATTATCAGAATTTCAAAACAATGTACGACCAAAATCATAAACGATTATTAGTGATGAGGGTCAAACATCCATTGAAGATTGAAGTGTTTTGAAATTTTTCTCAATTCTTCGGAAAAATGTCGAGATTTTAAAAAATGTCTACCCCAAAGCATTTCCTATGTTTTACTTCTTATTAAGTGATGGCTGGCGCAATATTTCTAATCGAAATCATTTATACGAACACAAGTGAAACCAACTACAAGGTACCATTTTTGAATTTTTCAAACTATTAAATCTTTAGCTTTTAGTCTTAATATTAATAATGTTTATTTTATGCGGAATTCATGAAATCAGCAGAAGTTATTTGATTTAGATAAATGTCCATACATTGGCGAAAATATACATTACGCTGCGTCATCGGATAATAATGGGTTGCCGAATGTACTGTCTTAATTGATAAAATTAATTTTTAATTCGTTATTCTTCATTGTCAACATCCAGTTTTCATTTATCAGTTTCTGTAAAATATTATTAAATAATGCGAGTGAGCTTATGCTATTATCAATATTTATCAGAAAAAATGTCTTTTTTTCTAATTATTTGAAATGTAATATCATGGATATGTCTTATGGCTGGGAGTCTTTTTAAAATTTTGTCGAAACGTCACGTCGGATGTTACACTTGTCGTCGTCAACCGAATCGTTAGAGAAACGGTTAATTTTACTCGTTGGTGTTGTGTATAAGACATATCCATATGTAAATGTGTATCCATGTCATACCATGGTTATTCTTTGATTTTTTATTAAATTTTTATAATACTACATATGGTGCGACGAATAGACAACGCGTCATGTAATGATTTTGTAATTTATTATTACCTCATAACTATTCACATAACGTTCCTTGGTTTTTTTGATATCGTCACACACAAGTTTCATTTGTTTTATCGTTTTTTTTGTCTTATTAGTATTGATCTCTTCATCTGCTAAATACTCCCTCATCAAACTTACGAGATTCTCTAGATCTCTTAAGCGATCCTCTTTCATGTTTAGACATTTAACTAGTTCAGCCCTTTCCTCACTGTGAAAAATTCATAACATCGAGAATAGTTTAATTTTGTAAGTAATAACATACGAATAATTTAAACACGAGTTAAAAACAAATGTGAACTAAAATGTGTTGCATTCATCTTACCATATTTCTGAAGTATATTTTTCGTTCGTGTTCAATAACCTACGGACGTCCATTTGCAATTGCTCGTTTTTGTTTTCGAGCTCCTTGATATTCGATTCCAATTTTTCACGCACACACTTAGTAATTAAACAGTTTTCTTTTGATTTTAATGTATTTTGCAACCAATTAACTTTGGATTTCAAACTGTCTATCTCGTACACTTTGGCTGTATTATCTTCTCTCTGTAATGGACAGAGATATAACTATTATTCGATGTACAACGGATGATTGCAGTTAATGAAGAAGCGTGACCAACAATCACATTTTAATTTATAAGTCATTTATTAAATGTAATTAATGTAATTTTGATGAGTTGTATACGTACTAATTCGTGTATTAACTGTATCTGCACTGCAATCACATTCTCTCTGAAAACAACGTACATGTATTAAATATGAATATATTTTAAAATACCATATGATAACGATTCTCACAAGTGCGCCACTTCCTCTGTTCGTGTTTTTAGTTCGTTGTTGATTTCGTTTAACTCCAAAGAGTGATTTATATTGTAACTTTTTAAAATATTTGCTTCGGACTTTACCTCATTATAGATACTGTCCAATTTCTGGTACCTATCAAGCGTAAAATGATACATATAAAAACATTTAATTTTATTTCTTGAAATTCTGTTCCGACGATATACATTTTTTTCCTTTCTATTATTATATAAATTGTAGGCAAGGCTCCAAAACGTTATTTATAAGATTATAACAAAAAATAAAATAATTTTAGTGGATTGGTATCTGTGGTGGTTTTTGTTTTGGTTTTTGTTTTTGTTTGACTATGGGTTACTTAAATCTCGATAATTGTTTCGTGGACGTCATTGAAGTGAGGAGGGGGGATTGCGTCGGCACCAATAACTTAATAGTGTTGGTAATTGGCCCTTTAACTTTCCATTAATACTCCTACGTGCCATTATATTTAACACATTTGCACACATGAGAGCCCGTAAATATCCACTAATTAAAATTTTAAAATAATAATGCGATGTTTTATATCGATAGTAACGTTCGATTTTGGAGTTAAATAATGAATTCTTTTACACCGCATTCAGTAGGGTAGCAAGGGTATAGCGAACTGTGCCTACGCCAGGGGCGCGAATCACAATGGGGTGCAAAATTGTTTAAAAGTCGTATTTTTATCCTAAAATCAAATCGAAATTTCTCCATTATAGGTACTTTTTGAAATATATAGATGTTGTCTATTTTTACACACCACGTGTGAATGAAATTATGTAAATATTACAAGGGTATTTAAATAAAAAATATCATATGAAGAAATTATCGATGAATTTGCCAGTAATAAAGCGAGAAAATCAAATTTACAAAGTTTAAAATTAACACTGGGATAATAACTTGTAAATATAAATTGTTTACTTAAAAAAATTAGTAAAATTAAAGGTTAAAAAGAATATCATAACATCGAATTTTAATTGGTTAGAGAACGTTTTTTTTTCTAAGTATGCCAGGAGTGCTAGCGAGTCTTCCTACGCCACTGATCGTATTTGCTTTTTTTTTTAAATAGTATTGAAATGGTTTCAGTTGGTTGCGCTATAGTTGCCTATAAGCTTTGAGCTTATTGAATTGCTAGCTATTTGAAAAGTACAATGTATATTTAATTAGGATTAGAGAAGAAGAAAATTTGTACATATATATGCAGGCACTATAGGTACGTGCTTACAGTGGCAAATTTGAAGAATTCATTTTGTTATTAATTATGTTTTAGTATTTAAATAAAATTTGTTTTGCTCACTTACCTAATTAACATATATATTAATATATATTTTATAGTACGTAGTTAAATGATAATTCAATAAATACGGTATATTATTTTAGTTATTTAAAGCGGTAATTGTCTAGACCTACACGCGGGAAACATATAAATACACCCCTGTATATACGTAGACATTTTTTTTTTTAACGGCGTGTTTGAATGTTAAAATGTGTCCGCCTATTCACAGCCAGAAAATCACTGAAATGAACGCCTCTGTGTTGTTCAAACACCGGGTAGCTATACTAAAGGTCAGTATCTGAAACTTAACCGCAGTGCCGATTGACAACCGCAGTTAACCACCACCCAAGGCCGTCGATAGGGGGGCACAGGGACTATTTCACCCCAGGCCTCAAAATTTTGGTGGCCGCAACATTCATTGGTTATTCATTGTGTTAATTATGGTAGAGTAAGTTAAGTTTCAAGTTATACATTGTTATTAATATTTAATAAATAATTAGCCCGCTTCAGACGTTAGCGATTTCGGGCACGCTTGGGCTGAAACCGTGTTTCCTATAACAACACACGTCAATCGTGAGCGATCTAACTTTTCTATTTCACGTTAACACTACATGCGCGTTCGCGTAAAGGTCGAAACTCTGCATTTTCACGCGATATTAGAACGGCGTCCGGCGTGTGTGTATTCGCCTAGTTTTAGCGCGAGTTCGATTAAAAACCACATGTAGTGATCGGAGCGCACCGTTACGAAGTTCTTTATTACTTTGAATTTTGATGAAAACGTTTTAACAGTGTTCAAATTAAAAAAAAAATTGCTATTACGTCTATGGGTATATTATGTTTAAATCTGTTAAATAAAAAAAAAAAAAAAACGCTCAAAGTAGGTTAAAACTTGGAAATTAAATAGGGAAAAGTCTATCGATGTTGTATTATTACATGAGCTCCGCCATTATAGCGTGGCACTACTGAGACTAAATTTAAGATATTTCGATTCATCGATCGCTCAAATCAAGTGTGATCCAACAGACTTGTCCGAATATAACAAAGTTCTTTGAACGGATGACAAGTCTGCACAGGTTTAGACAAGTTCTAAGTCGGCACACTCTTGTTTCTTTTCACTTGTAGTCTTATCGCGCGTTCTTTGCACGTCAATTTCGAGCGCCCGAAATCGCTTAAGTCTAAAACGCTATTGAGTCATACAAATCAATCACAAATAGTTTTTTTTTTTATTTACGTAATAGCGTTTGCACAAAAAATACTTAAAAATTATAATCAATGTTAATCCCTAAAATGCGGCACGTAATGACTAAAATTGATATTTTATTAAGGATAATAATTGTTGATTATCAGGCGACACTACGGAGCGGTATCGTCATGAACCGGCCGCGATAACCACAAATTTAAACAACAAACATGGTATTTCTCCCAAAACAATATAAAATATTAATTTCGTAATTTTGTATATTCAAACTATGTAACTAGTAAGTAATAATATATACTAAACACTGTTCCTACCTAAAATACTTGTACAGTTGTACATTCTGTGGTTGTTACCTTTGTAAACTTAAGAGACAACAGTTTATACAATGGAAAAAAAACTGTATCAAATTTACATATATAATTGAAGCCATGAGTTTTCCAATAAATTACGTAGAATCTGTGAATTTTGAGTATGTGTAATTTAAATGCGCATTTCAAATAATATGTGTAAATTTAAAATGTTTTATTTAAACCAATATCATTGTATTTTATTGGAGGGGTCATAACAGCATAACCACCCTTGTTTTGCTACTGTATAAGCCCCATACTTTAAGTTGCTCCAGGTCCCAGTAAACTTTACGACGACCCTGCCACCACCGTCTCGTATACATTACTCCAATTACAATTGATCGTATGACGGATTCATTAAGTTACCTTTCTTTTTCAACAATCAGCTCTTCCGAAATCTTGTCTGCCTCTTTGATTTTGTCGCGCAACTCGTATTTAAATGCGTTTCTCTGATCATACAGTGCGTTTATTTTTTCATCTTTTGCCAGAATAATTTTTTTTAAATCGTCCATTGTACCGCTCAATTCTTTGACCTTTAAGTTTGAATTCAAGACTTGATCTGATGTACTCTTTAATTCGTTCGTTTTGTTTTCTAATTCAGATTTTAACTGCTCAACGTTTTTGTTCGCCGCGTCCAACTCCGAACTTAATCGTGAATTTTCTTCGGATGTAATTTTCAAATCATTTTCTAACTCTTCCAGGTGGACCCCGGTTGTCTGAATCTCTTTGTCATGTGTCTCGACGACCAACTCCTGTTTTCATTACAAATACCTAATTAAATTATGTTTTTACACGGTTCTCGTGTTGATTTGGTTTTTAACCGCGAGACCTAAGAGCTTATAACGTTAACAAATTTGTATAATATTTTTAAACCGATTTGATGCGCCCAACACTGTTTCGTTTAAACCAATGAATGGAACTCTAAACCAAAAAGCCGATAACGGATATATTTATCGACAAAGTGTCATAAGACATGTTAACACGTGCACAGGTGCGATTTTTAAACGCGCAATGCCGCGTTTGCGTTTTATATTACTCGCGATTGGATTAGTTATGCAGACGCACGCGGCAACTTGCTACCGATCGGATCCCGCAAGTCGTCCCAAAGGACCTCGTAACGTTTTTGTACATAGTGCCACGCATACGATCGTGTCGCTTCACCGTATAACATTTGAAGAAATCAAAAACCGACCGAAAACCTTGAAGAAAGTTTTGACGTTGAGCTATCCCAATCGGTAAAATAAAAAATTACCGTTCGGAAATACGGAACGTTGCTGTCAAAACGTACCGTGGTCGACGGGAAAAAAAAGTATGAAATTTTTCACCATTTTCTCGAAGATCGTTAAAAGATGTACAAAATATCATCCCACGTGTGAGAGTCGATCGTCGATGAACAGGTGTACCCAATATCGTTTTTTTTTTTATTTTAAGATACACTTTTTACACAATATGCACAATGCACGCGAAAATAATTTTTTTTTTTTTGATGGCTGAATATTGTGAACGGGTTTTCGGTACAGAAAACGCGCACATGCGCATTGAACGGTTGCGGAGGCACCGCGTGTTCGAAAACCGCACGCGTGCATCGGACTCTAGACGTCGGAACATTCTGAACCGTAAGAGGTAAGCTAGGGGTAGCTAGATTTATCTTAAAGCTCGAAAAACGAGTGGTAGCTGGATTTATCTTAAAGCTCGAAAAACGAGTGGTAGCTGGATTTACCAAAAAGTTCGAAAAACGAGTGGTAGATGGATTTATTTCAAAGTTCGAAAAACGAATAACGTCAGTGATAACGTACCGGTTGTACAATTACTTTTGTGTTTGTGTTCAGCGCTTCGTCTGATTTAATACCACCGTTTATGAACGTTGTCATTTCCGTTAAATCGGCAAGTTGCTTTTGTAAAATATCGGTATTACGGAAATCGGTCATCATTTGGTACGCAGTTATTATGTTGTCCTGAAACGATGGAGCGATGTTTGATCATTAGACATTTCGATTGAAACGTGTAATCGAATATTACTTTGATTTCATTTAAAAGATTCACTGTTGACTGTTGTTTTTCGTGGTCTGACATACAAATCCAATTCTCTTTTATGAACGGCAGATTCGATTTTATAACGCAGCTCTGTAAAGTAAATAAATATTTATAACGTGAAGTATCCAGAGGTGGATATCCTTATAGGCAGAGTAAGCAGCTGCTAGGTTGTAGTGTTTTTTTTTTTTTAAATATTTTATTTGTAATAAAAAAATAAAACAATTCTTTGATCAATATATTTACAAAGAATAATTCAATTTTTTTTTTCAATTTTCAATTTTTGTTCTTAGAGTATACTTATTTTTTATTCATTGTAATATGCTGTCATTAACTGCAAAAATAATCATTATAATAATATATATAATAATTAATAATCATAAAAATAGTCATTTGTACTTAGATTGTATAGTAAACAATTAGGTATAGATGGTAATCGATTTAAATATAATTTAAATATTCGGTAATAATAACTTGTTACGGCGTAAACACTAAATTCCAAAATATGATATTTTTATCTATATCATTATTATTATTGTCATGTAATCGTGCTGTTAGTGCTCGCCATTCGGCGGCAATCACTACCGAGACAGATATGTTTCGTAACTCACAAATAAGGACGGCTTTAAGTACGATCGATGCGTGCGACGGCACAGGATGCCTAAATCAAAAGGGCGTGTGAGAGGCGTTAAAATTAGAATTAAATTAGATCAATTGTTGACGACGCATATTATATCCACTATAGGTAGAAAAAAAAATTTCATGACGTGATTCAATATCAATTTGATTATTGTTCTATCGACATGCAAGGATTGGTCGCACTTATAAGTATAATCACAGTTTTATAAACTATCACTATATTATTATTAATATAAATATAAATATAAAATATAAAATTATTATTAATATTATTATTATAAGTATTATTATGTCTGTTCTATGAATGATTTACAAATATGTAGCAAATATGTACGTTTGAAAAGTTATTTTAAGCATTTTTGATTATGAATGAGGATTAGGTTATAGTATCTATAATGAGGCCTCTCGAGCTTCCAAAATTCTGCCTGTTTAAGTTATATATTTAAGTCATTTAAAATGGAGTATCACCAAAATAATTCTTGCACTGAGCGTTGAGAGAGCTAAAGCTGGCCCTGCTCACCAAATATACAATCCATTATTGTTATAAAATGTTTAGTTGTTATTTATTTAAATTACATAATATAATAAGTAGCAACATAATTATAACTTTTAAAATTAAAATAATGATGTTAAGAAATGTGTAAAAATATTTATTACAATCATGTTTATTTTAATAGCGTAATATTATAAAATATAATGCATTACAAACAGTTTCCTTGTCTTAAATTTCTAAAGATTTTAATTTTGTGTTAACAATAATAGTTTAAAAAAATGATCATTGTGAGATTTAGTTAAGACTTTATGGATGGTTCTAAGCCAAAATGGTGAAATTATTGTTACGAAAACCAAAATAGCGAAATATTATTTACATGTGTTATTTATATTTTATAGTTTATTTTATATTTAAGTTAATTGAAATGTTGCAAACAAACAAAAATAATAGTTAAAAAAAACTAAGATTTTTTTTATTCACAAATTTTGTTTTGTTTTAATGCTATAAAAATATGTAAGAATTAAAAATTACAATCTTTACACTTGTAAGTTCAAGTTATACGCGATATCATTCAAATAATTAGTATTATACGATGAAGACTTCTATATTGTATATTGTGTTCACTATAAACGGTATATATATATATATATATATATATATACGATAAAAGGGATAGGGGATATTATTTTGGGCTCAGATAGTTGTTATATTATTGTTAATTATTACTTATTATACACCTAATTGATTGATATCTAGTTTTATCGGTACAAGAATTATTATAGTTATTTCCCAAAAATATTTGATATATTTTATATTGCTATAATTCAGTTTCACTAAATTTTTTTTCGATATTTTAAATTCATTATTTTTCTTTTTGCTGTTTATTTTTCGCTATTTTTGCTGGACACCTTTATGGATATCTATTGAAATTTGATTTAGGTTGTCGGTAATCGGTAGACTAAATAACTAAAATCTGGGAAAAAAACTATCCAAATATTCAAGTGGATCAAGTATTATTATATTTTAAGTATTTTGGACTTGAAATCCGCCTTTGGCTGAATCACCTTAAGTTTTATAGTGTGGAAAAGATGGGAAGCGAGCAGTTTCAGTTCGCCCAAGACTTTGAAATTTCCGAGACTTTACTGAAATCGTCTTTCTGTACAAGTCCCATATTCTATTTTTGGTTTCACTCTTCTATTTTCATGTTTTTATTGTTTCGATTACGGTAATTAGTAACATAATCGTCATCGCACTACAATTCATTTGTTTTAACTATAATTAATAGTTTCCATTGAAAAATTTTATTTTTGCCAAGCGCGAAAACTGGTCTTTTCCGTCCATTGGACATCGGAGAAAAAGGTACATTTCCCATCAAAACTACTCACATCGAAAATTAAACTTTTAATGCTCGCGCGAAAAAAAATATTATAATGTTTATCGTTACCGTTAAAGATTTGGTTTTTTCCTCATTCTTTTCTGTCCCGTCATTTGAAATGTCCTCGACTTCATTTACCAACGGAGATGTTGCTATACATTTTGATACTGGCTGATTTTTACTTACTACGCATACGTTTTTGGAAGCTACTGGCTTAGAGCTTTTAAACTTATTTTGAATGTTCGTTGCACTTTTCTTCTTGGCACATAACTTCGTCGTTACATTGATCGGCGTGGATAATTGTTCTGTACAATTACTGCTATTCAGTCGCAATATTTGCAAATAATATTATATTATCGGTTCTACTTACTTTTAACCATTGCTTTCTTGTTGTTTATACACTTGGCGCTCGGAATCAAGGTTTGGTTGCTCTGAAATGGTACATAAGACGATTAATTCGATCCGCGTAATTGATATAGGCTCGTACGTTTTAAGACAATGCATATACGTAAAAATTTACCTTCAACATTGGCATTATATATATATATATATGTGCGTAATAAGATTTTTAAAATAATTTATATCAATAAATTTTAATTTTTTGTAAATGTTCTAAAATTTTAAAAACTTTTGTTAAAAAATTGATTTTTTTTTTAATTTAAATATTGATATATTATTTACTATAGTAACGTACCTTATAATATAATTTTTTTTCATTGAAAGCATTTTTTATACTTTATAATATCTTTGGAGTAAACATTTCAAAGTTTAATATAAAAATCGTTACATTAATTTTATTTGATATCAAAATAGATTACCAAATATCGAGACTCATATGGATGCCCACGATTTATATTGTTTACAATTGTTGTTAAAAAATACACATAAAAATGTTATAATTAACCGAAAGAAATATTAAAAAACATAGGGTAATTAAGGAAACCACTAATTATATATTAACACACAATACATAGCTTTTATTGCTTCATATTCGTATAGAACTCAGTGATTAATATATTTTTTTTAACATAGGTAAAATCGTATTAGATACATAACTAGTCATGTATTTAAGTCCTAACGAACTCAAACAATAATTAAATTATTTTAGGTAATAATCAATAATTGTATTAAAATCATTATTGTCCTTAAAAACTTAGCAAGAAGTTTACCGTATTTCCCAATATTGTTTTATTGTAATAACTTGAATTTCATGAATTCCAATACAAATAATCGTTTTTAATTAGTGAAATATTACGGGCACAATTTGAATCCATCAAGTTCTGATCGAGTTGATATCATTTCGTGCCGACGATCATGATTCAATGTCTCACAAAGAAGTCTAATGTCAACAGCCGTTTCAAACATTATATCCTATAGTGTGTATATACACTTACGTACACGATATAATACGAATGTGCATACGCATTTGCGATAAATCATACAGGAAACGACGACGATTAACCAATACATAAAACCGACGAGCACATAACGTTTTGATCTGTCTCTCTTTCTCTCTCCTCCGCTCGGCCAACAAATTTAGTTATTAATGTACAAATGATACCTAATAGTACTAATGGGCAGTGGACGGAATGGATTCGTCTCGAGAGTTTATTGTTTACGACGCCGAATCACGTCGGCTGCCGCTCTTCGTGTACGATAAATCACAGCCACAATAGAAACGTACACGTCAATATCGTTCTGTACTCTTTTTTTTTCTTTCTTTCTTTCATTCATTATCATTTCAAATGCAGCGATCGCCGAGTGAACTTTACGGAATAACAAACGGTTCTATAGAATTCCCGGGACGTCTGCGGAGAAAACACGCGGTGCGGCGGTGGTCCGTCGGCGGTTTATCGTGCGTCATGTTACCGTACAGTACGTCGTATTTTTATACTATTATTATTGTTACCGTTTTGATATCATTACGCGCGTGGCAGCGATTGTTGTTTTTCCGATACGTTTTCCTAAACGAACTGCCCCAGTACGACGAGTACCGTAGCGTAGCAGTACTTTTAAAACACCGATTTCAACCGTTACGGTCGGCGCCGTGTTCAATATCATCTTCCCGCTTCCGGTGGACAACGCTTCCCCCCCCACGCTTATACTTCATCGAAAGGCGGTATTCAAAACCTCGTTGATTTTTCATTACTCGATCACATTTTCGCATTTCTGCACGCTTTTTTACATAATATTTATTTGTACCGTAGAAAATCGAACCCGATGTACCTATAGATCCTTCGTTTTCGTTTCAAAAATGATTTTCATTCATATTCGATCCACGAATACAAAACCATTTCTACGCCTTAAGTCTTTTTTTTCCGAAAACGTGTTGTCCTGTTCGTCGTTACAATTATAATTGCATGCTTATTGTTGTGCACAAATTAGTAAATAAATTTCACCATCAAATAATGGTTAGGCCTAACCTAGTCCTAATAATATGTGCCTACTACATATACGTGTAATTCCAAGAGCCATACATACCGAATACGAAATTAAATAAAATTAAATATTTTACCTTGTATTGATCGAAATATGTGTTATTATTACTGTGAGTTATATTTATTATAATGACTTCCTTTGACGGACGATCGAATACGAGTCGACGGCGATAACGGGACCAAATACGTCTCCAAGGGGTGCAAGGTGGACGACTGTTATACCCAGTGGCGTGGTGATAATATTATTTTGGAGCAATTGCTCCTTCGAAATGTTTGGTAGGTGGGTGGCCCCCTGCCAAAAAATACTTAACAATAAGTATAATAAGTATTACAAGTATAATAATAATATAGATATACCATAACATCATAATAAATGTTTTAAGTGATAGTAAATATTTGGCACACAAATGTTCTGTATTTGATTCGTTACACTAGAAACAATTGGTGCTAACTAATTGCAACACCAAAGTTAACAACATTATTCAAAATTCACATATACTGCATAGATCAAGATACAAGATAATTAATGTCTGTAATAAATTTACTACATAATTAAGTAAGTACATCTGATTATAAAAATCAGTCTAATATACGTATATTTTTTAAATTGTAAATATTTTGTTGTCGTGGAAATGCCGTTAGGATGAATAAAGGGTACCTTATGGTAAATACATTTTTGCTCTTCACCAAAAATTAGTTCAACATGCCACTGGTCACACCTAGGATAATTTCTTACCCTTTTCTACCTCCGCAGGTATTTTAACTGGTGTGCGACCGTGGCTACAAGACTAAGTCGGTTCCCCAAATAAAATTATTATTTAAACGATTTTTGAACAAAAGTAATATTCAAACAACACTGTGATTTCGACGACTACGGTCTGATTTCACATATATTTTAATCAACGATTAATCGGTAATCGCTTTACTTCAGAAATGTATTTATTTATGATGAGCATATTATTTAATCGTAAATACCAAATAAAACGGCTTTCTTAATTTTTTTTCTCTTCGTATTTGGTAAATGTAACACGATTCAAAAAGGTTAAAAATTACGGCGTTCACCTATTAGTCGTATTTTACACACAACTCGCCGTTGCTTTCATGGTCGATTTATTTCAACCATTTGGATCACTGTTTTCCGATTCAGGATTTAAGAATTCGAAAAATCCATGGCAACAACTAATGGTAAAATGTACCATGATAAAAAATCAGTTTTACATCAATTGTAAATAACTAAATGGGAACTATTTAAAATGACTGAAAAATTAATGCACTTATAAATCAAAATCATTATTGCATTCAACAGTTGCGGAAATATTACATTTTATGGCCTTTCAAAACATTGATTGATGTGGAAATACTGAAAGTGGTGAAGGTATAAATAAAGGTAACTTTTTAGGATTTTTAAATCTTTGTGCGAGAATACATTAAAGATTCTTTTTATTTGTTTAAATTAATTAATTACTATTAAGTATAATCAACGGTGTTTACGCGATAATATGCAAAAATATGATTATAAATTATACGGTTGAAAATGTTTTTTTATTTAAAACGTACATTGAACGGTATTCGTAATTTTTAAGTATTGCTAATCATTAATAAGAATAAAATGTTCGTCGTGTGGTGAAATGCGCTCGTAAAACATAATAGCGTTCACTAATACGTAAATCATTATACTTTTTTTTTTTTATTACCATTACCGGAATTAAATTTTTCGAACGGGCAACATTCGAAAAATGTGCTTGCACTAGATCGTCCTTCCGGGAGGGGAAAAAATGCCTTGCCTTGATGAAATTTAACGTGGTCCTGCTCGTTTTGCCGCCGTGCTCGTGCTGCGGTGTAGGTACGGCATTATATTGTGCGGTGGAAAAGGCGCCGCTCCGAAGGACATAAATCAACGTTAATGCGTACCGGCCGGGGACACCGATGGTCGTCGTGTTATGGCGTCTGCGGACAATTCAGCTAACGCCGCCCTCGTTCCGCGACGCGACTTGCCTCGGAAACGTTTCTCTCGTGCTGCCGACGTTCGCCTTGACAACCGTTGTACGACGACGAGTCCGGTGCGACCGATTCCAACGGCCCGGCGATGGGCGGGGAAGGATTTTTTTTTTCGCTTTTTATCATTGCTATCGCGGTAGTGACTCGACGGTTCGGTTTCCGGGGGACCGCGCTGAAATGTCGATTTACAAAGGTTTTCGGTCTGCCGAGTGTTCGAAGAATCGAAGCGGAATAGTAAACAATTCAAAGATAGAAGGGAAAAGTTTTACTGCGTACGATTATGTTCATTGTACATTTATTTTCACACCAATCTGGTTGATTTCGTTAAAATAATACGATTATGTCCAACAATTGAATTTAACTTGAGTAATTTAAGATAAACCGACGGTAGTATTTCAACACTGTCGTTATTAGTTTCACTGCGAGTATTTACTTACGTCATTTACATAATCGTAATCGTTATATAATCGGTAAAGCAAATTTACTTGAGGTTATACAAAATATAGAAATTTGAGTTATAGTGACTCCCACCGCTAGACGAATTATTTAGGATATACGAGTTTCTTCTAATATAACAGGGGACCAAGTGTTTAGTTAGATTTAGTCGAACTATCGAGTGACTACTGTATTATAATTATTATTATTTTTCGCCTCTTTTTTCCACACCGTCGTATTTCTAAATGTTATTTTATTCAACTGAGCCGCAGATCGTGAGATAGTAATATCGTTACGCAACATACTTAAACCGTCCACCGTAATACTGTAACTACAATCTTTTACGTCTAGTCCTTTCACACTTTTCCCCCTGAATTTAGTATATGTATATTGTTCATATAGATGTATGATTATTGTATATATTATACACGAACATTTCGTTCGTTTTAAATCGATTTATTTTGTTACCATGGGAGGACTGTTTGTACGTACTACGATTTCGGCCACGTTTCGGTCGAAACGGTAGAGTTGTTCGTTTTCTCAAATTTTTTTTCGCGTACAATAGTACCGCGAATATCACCCCGATTTCCTGAACCATAGCATTTTGGAATCGAACGGTGATTCAGTACGAGATTTTCGAACGTTCCTCTCGTCAATGGTAATAAAACTAACTCGCCGTTTCGCTTTCTGCACAGCCTTTGACTCTACTGGCATATTTCAACCGTGCTAACCACCGATCGATTTAACTAATCATTCATGATACGGTTGAATCGATCAGTGGTTGGATCGATACCGATTAGATATCTTGATATACTTTTATCCTGAGAGCACTCGGAGCGACCTGATGATTTTTTCGCTGATAACGAACGTATGTTTATAAAAATAAAAATAATTTTAAAAAAAAAATCGTCGACTCCCAACAACACCGTGGTAGTAATATTCAGTAAGTATTATTATTATTATTATTATTACGAACGGCCTGCGAGAATATCGTTATTGTTAGGTATTATTCAATCGGCTCATTAGAGATGGCGACGTGCGCCTAGAAATATATATTATAATGATATGCGAAACCCTGGCGGCGGCGGCGGTAAAAAGATGGCCGGACGAGATAGTAGAAAGAGGGAGAAACAAGCCGCCGCCGTAGATTTACCGCCAGTCGGTCCACGTCAATTTGTACACGTGTCCCTGTCCGTACACCGGGCGTTTGCATATCATTTGAATATTGCGTTGGATTCTCGAAGCCGTCGTCGTCGTGGCTACTGCCGCGCAGACCGGTCACATAGATCACTGCGATCATCGTCTGCGAACAAATATCCATTACACTATTGCATTGCTGTGTTTGCGATCGCGGGTGTACTGCGTACTGTTGAACATTTATCATTTTACGTACGTGCGCACGTACACGATGGATACGCGCTCGCGGTAATTGGAGGACGGCCGAAGTGGATTTCTTGCGTCGTTAGGTATCGCGGTATTGTTTTCGAATTATTTTGCCTCCTGTTTCACGAAATCCGTGCGCGCTGTGAACAGCATGCCTACCCGTTTTCGTTTTCGATCGTCGTACCAATCCGATGTTAATCGTTTACAAAAATGTACGTTTATAACCTAGGAAAGTCATGGTCTTCTGGAAAAACGGGAAAATTCGAAGCGGAAAAAAATATGTATATATATTGTTTGTTATTGAAATCGGAGTCTACCAACCATCGTATTGCATTAAGCGTCCAAAGGATAGACGTATCGTGTCTCGAAATCGATGGCCGATTGATGGTGTCCATTTGCGTACGTTTACAATCGAACAATGACGTTGTGATAACATTGGCTCTTTCCGATACATCCGAAATCCAGATTGGGTAGGAGGTGAAGCAGAAGTATATGGTATATATAAATGCTTATGTTTTTGGTACTTCGTCAGTCGATTATTCTCATTTTATTAATTTTGGGCGAGTTAACAAGTTATTTAAATGGTCATGATATCGTTTGCGGTTATTTCCGATGAATTGTCTACTAAAAAGTCGGAGGGCTTGTATACAGAGCGAACATTAACGGAGTTGAACATTTTGTTATTCTCCTTCGAGAGTTTACAAAAAACGCAATGTATTCGTATTGGACAAACGCCAATCCATCAAGATACCTAGGAAAAATTAATTTTTTTCGCTTTGTATTAATTTATTTTGTTTTTATTCATAGTTGTATTTCATCGGTTTAAATAATATATTGATGTTAAAAAAATGATTCTATTTTTTGTTGTTAGTGAAAAACGTAAGAATAACGCGTAAAATTTGAATTGGACCAATTAGAACACGAAATATAAGAGCCACGCTGTGCCTTCCTGGGTTTCTTAATACGCGAACGGGACGCGATGGCAATGATATGCGTATTGTTCACGCAATGGAATTTAGAAAAATATCGCAAAAGTTTTGGCCCATGGGGGGATCGAACCCACGACCTTCGCGTTATTAGCACGACGCTCTAACCAACTGAGCTAATGGGCCAGTTGACGATTTGCTATGATTTTTTACGGTTTTCCGCTCTTTTCTTTATGCAATCCACAAAAACAGTGGTACCATATTCCAGTATATCATAACAGGTCAGTCAAAACATTGTCAAAATCTCAGTTTGTCAATAAATAGATAATAATAAAAACGATTATTTTAGAAATATATCAATCCCCTCCCCTCCGTAAATAATCTTTACTAAAGCCCTTGATTGAACAACTCATTTTCAATGACTTCAAAATGAAAAACAATCTACACACCGAAAAAAAAGTATATGTAATTTATCTGATTGACTCGGCCGATAATTTAATATTAATAAACAATAAATATATATATATATATATATAACAACTTTATTAAGCGGAATGATCCCCATACGGGTTGCCAAAATACACAGTATAACATTCAATACTGATGTACATAAGATTGTTATAAAATTATAGTAAATATAACTACGGTTTTTTAATAAAAAGATAAAATATCTATTTGGTAGAATTTATGAAGATTTGAAAAAGAAAATTATACAGTTTATTGCATAATATGTGCTAGAGATTGGTAGTCTTAGAAATATAAATGATAGTTTATAATATTGAGTGTATCTTTCAGAACAGACTAACATTATTTATTAGATCAGAGATAAGTCCTGAAAAAATTTCTCAAAAAACAAGATGCGGTTCCTCGGGTACCAAATCATAAACCCATTAAGTATTTTTAATTCGAAACCGATCTTACTTTACAAATATAATAATACTCTAAGCATTTATTTATTTAAACATACATATAAACTATTTATATATTAATTTACCAGTATTAAAAATGTAAACATTTTTCATTTTAATTCAATTTTTTATTATTTTATTAAATATTACAAAGCCCAAAGCTGCAACGCAATAACTTTGTACGGGTAGCCAGTTACGTGCTGGTCTACTGAATGAGTGATGAACCACTTATTCGTGCTATGGCTGTACTACGCGGTGCTGGGCCGTATGCAAATATAATCTATACGAACAGTCTCAACTTAAATTGTTAACATTTATCTCGACTAATATATTTTATTCAAAATTGATTAGTATGGCCACCATAAGTAACGGAACTTATAACGATAAACATCGATATCGATAAATGTCTAACTATTGGATACAAAAATTGTATTTTGCACAACGTTTGTTTTAAATTTTAATGCAGTCCCTCGATGAATAGTTTAAATTAAATATAGGTCGCGTGAGTAAAAAGGTCGGTGACTCTGGGTCTAAAGTATTCACAGAATTACAAGAGACGAAAAGTACTCGAAACAACGTTTAAAAGAGCATCACGACATTGTACCGACAGTTTATGAAACTGACAGAGAGTGGGTTGAATACCATTTTTGGATTACACTGCCGATAGGCAGAATGAACCATTGTTTATTTAAAAAAAAAAAAAAAAAAAACGAATACAAATTAATCAAATTATTAAAAAAACGCATTTAGTTTATTTATCAATTAAAATGTTGAACAAAAAAGAAAAAAAGAAAAAAACTAAAAAGCCATCGTGAAAAGTTCATAATAATATCATATATTTATAACTTAAAATAATTAATAAATATAATAATGGAGATTAAATGTCATGCTTTTGGACATAATTAATAATGTATTATACGTTTATTTTTTATTTTTTATATTTCGTTAATATACACAGATCACATGGCCCCACTTAGAACATGATAGCAGCATGGCTGAGTGGCGCACAACTGATAGTAGGCCGGCAGGTCTTAAATTATTGGTTTTAAAAAGTTATTGAGTTGCTGTTTTTGTTGCAACAATATTATTATTGTTGTTCGTTAAATATTATATTTTTGATCGTTTTTAATAAGTACATTGTTATTAAATTTTAAAACGATGCTATTGCTGATGAGGGCAGTCCGTTACGTGTTCCACTTATATTAACTGTACTTTTTACAGTGACAGTTTATAAATACAATTCATCGTATGCGTTTTTCTTTGCCATATGACCACCATAGATCGGCGAATCATTACTTTTATAGTACTTCAGTGTTTTCTTATGGAGATCAACTTTAATTTTCCGTCAATAGGTATTCAATAAAATATTATTTTATCGGTATATAATAGTTTTGTTTACTCGATTTAGTACGGTTTATTTTATTTTACTCAAAAAATCAAGACAAAATTCAATGAAATGTAAATTTCGCCGTTTTCAACGTGATAAAAATAAAATAAAAAATTTTACCAATTAAGGTCGTCTTATTAGTCCCTATAAAATTTAACGTAAAGAGAGAGAGAGAACCTTGTAGGAGAGCTTTTTAGCTTTTTGATCAAAACCAACAAACGACTTCACTATTAAATAGATACTTATGTTATTTACTGTTATTTATTTTTAATTTATATATATTATTTAAGTATCAATGTTTTTTATTTTTTTTTTAATTAAAATCAATTTTTTTTTTATAATGAGTGTTTCTGACATGTTAGTATTAATATGAATTTGCAATTCAAATCAATAATCAGTTAGGTAATTACTTAACATACTAATCTATAGGTTCTAAATCGAAATTGGCACGTTTGAAGAGAATATGATGAAATAAATTTTGGAACAGTAGTAGGTTAACCTGTATTCTATCACTTGTCTATTATAAATGATACAGCTGCATTGAAAAAAAATTACTCCTTCGTTCTTAAAGATTAATTGTATTTTATGCCGTAAGTATAAAATGTCTATAGTGCGTATGAACCACTTTTATCTCTAATATCTATTAATTTAAAGCGAACTACAAACAGTTCCAACTGCCTTTAGTGACACAGTCGTGTAGATAATTCGTGTAATTATCTTTTCATGAGCGAATCCAGCATCCAGGGGCGTCATTTGAACTTTAGACTGGGTGGGACAACTGATTAAATTTGCCGATTTCATAATATTTAAAAAATGATGGTTACCTTTATAGGATTGTCCACTTTTGAATTACTTTCATCCCAAAAGATAATTTCATCAACCATTCAAAGTTATCGTTACACTCGTAAGTGCTATGCAATAAAGAAATCGAAACTATAAACACAAAGGTAAACGGTAATCGAAATTAAAACATGACTCTCTAGGTGTAACATTGTTGTCACACCTGTACGGAAAGTTTGGTTTTCGACCACAGTCGAAGCGTTAGAATGTCACATTTATCCGTCCAGCGGGCGGCAAGATGGGAATCCCATAGTGGCGACCGGTTAAGTAGAAATCCCAAAAAGTGCGTGGAGGGAGGGAAAATGGAAATCCCTATATCACAGTGTAGTAAAGTGGAAATTTCCAAGAGCGCGGGCCCAGCACAACCAAAAACTTAAACGTATACCACGGTCCGTACAAAACATAAACTTTCCGTTAAATCTTATACACATATCACAACCTCCTTGTACGACGCATAAACACATTTAAACATATTTCGTTTTCACTGTACCCACACAAGTGCGTTGGACGTTACGGATAAATTTGTTTTGCGCGATTTATATAATAATTCGAATTAGAAAATGAGATCGTTCGCGCTAGTGTCACGTCGCCGTTCAAATAATCTCATTTCGTGTTTAACCGGAACACCTGATTACGGTGTCGGCGTTTGATGTTCGAGAATTTCCGATCAGCGCGTCGTTATGTCGGCGGTACGATTATCACCGGTCCGCGGACGCCATTACTGCCGCGACTTTTTTCCGCCCAAATTTTCTCTGCGAACGTCCGACTCGTCGTTTTTCCCGTACCGTGTGTTTTTGTGGTTGCAGCATAGCACGGTGGAGTCGCCGTCTCCGGGGACAACTTCGTATGTGTGACGACTGTTCAAACCGTAGCTGACCCGTTTCCGCGAAATTTTCTTTCGGTTATCGTCGTGCGGGGAGAAGTCAGTTATTGTAAATCGAGACCGACGCCGCTGATCAATCGATTCTTCTGCCGGTTGTGGTGTTCGTCGCACGTGTGAACACGGTCGCGTGGGCATAACCACTCGAACGCCAGACCGTCCAAGGTATGTTCCGTTATATTTGTTAAAAATATTATATTTATTTTTATACGATTTGTCTTGTTATATTTTTACAACGCGTTTGGAGCATATATGATTTTATTGTTATTTTTAGATTTATCATATTTATTATTACTCTTTTTGTTAATATTACTGTGGCACTTTTGGCCCGTTTATACCGGCATTTGTTATGATTTCATTAATTATCCTTGTTAGGTGTTCTTTTTTATTGCAAATGACGCGAGTATGTCACACAATCGAACCAGTGATGGTTTGACTGCGAAGCGCGCAGACAAGCATAAATACGAAAGATGACAATCAGTACAGTATACTGTAGTTGTACTATAGTTGTAGTGAACCATTAACTTCACCATACATGGTTCAAACGACAAATGCTGTTTCACTAAATCTATTGCCTGAAAAATCAAAATAAAGATAAATAATAGCTTGTGAAAAACTTTTAAAATTGAGAAAAATAAATAAAATCAAATCGTTGTTGAAAAATGTGTTTCTTACAAATTTTAATAAACTATCTACAGAAATTAAACCATCAATTCTATGGTCTATTTATTTAATGCTTAAAAGCATGAAAAATATGAAACATAATATTAACGTTGGTACTTATTTAAAATTACAAGTTTTTAAAGAGAAAATAGAGTGGATTAAAAGTAAAAATTCCAAATTTGTGACTTCAACCGATATAAAAAAAATCATTGACAAAGCTCCTGATATTCAATATTTAGTAAAAAGGTAGGTGAAATAAAATTATTATATATATATATATTGGCTATTCATTCTCTGTTCATTTATTACTATATATGTAATATTCATTAGTGAAATATATATTACACATTAAACTTCTCTACTCAAAAACAAATTGTTTACGATCATTTAATATTAAAGGGGAATTATATGATATTTTTAAGAAATAAATTGATTTATGACCTACAAATTTAACGTCGGATAGATTTTTTTTTAGTTATAAAAACGATTAATGCATCAAGCATGTTATTGGAAATATGCCTAAAGAAATTGTCATAGATTTAAATATATTATATTCCCTCGTTTTTTCGGCCAAACTTCAGCAACATTACTTACCGATTCTGTTGGTGATGTCACAACTAGTGATGGGAATAATCAAATGGAATAATCGAATTATTTTAATAATCGAAATAATGGTAACAAACATATTTACCAAAAGCAAATCATTTAAATTATTCGAAAAATTGCGTGTTTTACTCATTTCCTATTGGGTACTAAATTAAGAAGTCGACTGTCCATCAGTATTGTATTGTAATTGCTAAAAATAATAAAATTACTGAATTTAACTGAAACTACAGGTACCTATTTGGTGGGGGCCCGGGTCTTATAATTTTTGAGAGGGCCTACCGGGACATTATCGATATCACTAAAACTGTTTTATAAAGATCACATATATAGAAATATATAATATACCAAAAATAAAGTTTATAAGATTCGCGTAAAAATGATTGTCATAAACTGGAGAAGAGCCAGTGCTTCCCAAATTTTAATAAACCAAGTAAATAAAAATTTACGATTTACCAATTTTAGTATTTGATCATCAGACAAAGAATTTCCGACTTTTTAAAATTTCTTAGAGTGGGGCATTTGCCATAGTCTGCCCCCCCCCCCCAATAACGCCCTTGTCAACATCTATTTACGGTCAGGGAACTTCGTAGAAGAAATTATATAATACATCTGATCATAGGCGTATGTCTTGGAGGGGCTTTTGACCCCCCCAAAAAAAAAAAAAAAAATAATAATGTGATAATATAGCATTAACACTATCAACGTTTATTTTTCTTATCTATTATTTAATTCTTCCGAATATATTTTATTTTTAATATTACTTTTTCCCAAAGTACCCCCCCCCCTCGATCCGCCCATGTATCATTTAAATAATTTTACTTACTCTCTTATGATCATTGTCATTTTGCGAGAACAGAATAGTAAATTACCTATATTTATTTTTGAATTGTGATTAATAATTTAAGCAGAATTGTTGAATTATACAATTTTTTATTATTTAAGTTTTAACAATGTATTATTATAGTTTTGTTGTCAATATTATTGTACAATTTCAATTATTAACTAAATCATATGTATCCCGTTTGTAAAAGCGTTAAAATACACCATACTTTCCGTCTGGCCCATTAGCTCAGTTGGTTAGAGCGTCGTGCTAATAACGCGAAGGTCGTGGGTTCGATCCCCCCATGGGCCATACATTTTTTTTGTCTTTTTATAAACGTTTAAATTTTCGCCAATACCGTAATCGAATAAAATTGATTTGTATAATTAACTCGTTTTGTATGTTTCCATGTTTATTTTTAATATTCAAAATCATCGAAACGGCATAATGATTATTTTATTGGTAGTAGAATGTTGTAGTATTTTTTTTTTGTTATTTTTTTATTTTTTTTGTAGGATTTTTTTTTATTTATGACGAAAATTTTAAGTTCTTAGTATTTTAAATTTTAACAATTTTGGTTCCATTGTAGTCACTGCAAGTCGTAGAGTACTACTTATTTCTAGATGAGACCGGTACCGTATTTTAATAACTGTAACGAATGGAAATGTTTTTTCCGCATAAATACGTTGTCGAAAATTGAATATAATTCTAATTTTCATTAATTTTTCACTCAGCAATGGATATTCATTTTCAGTGTTGGGAATAGATAATGCAAAATTTATCTAGATAAAGATCATAGATAAAAAAAATTAAAATATCTAAATAAAGATAAAAGATAATTTCATTTTTATCTAGATAAAAAAAAAATATTTTCAAAAAATGTTATTTTTTGGTCAATATTTTTCAGTAAGACTCAATTATAATCAAGGGCGTATTTAGAAATTGTGAAGGGGGGTATAAACAAAAAGTTCAAAGTATACATAGTTACTTTTCCATCTCAACAAAACTGTCGTTATTCGTAACCAAATAATCAAAATACAAGTGTTTGATAGAAAAATAAACTTTTATTACACAAATTTATAATAAAACATATTTTTAAATATAATTTTTGTAATTATAATAACTGAAGACATCTAGGGTGCTTATTAGCATATGCATCAACTACTTCTTCAGGTTTTATAATTATTTTAGGGTGTATATAATGGTAATCCGTTTAATCGATAGTATCATATTATCATGAAATATTGATGTTCTAGTATTTCACCGTGTGCCTGTGCGTGAAAAAGGGCCTACAATAATAAATAAAGTATAAAACACGGTGAATGGGGGGGGGGGGCACGGGCTCCATGGGCCCATCTCTTAAATACGTCCCTGATTATAATCATTATTACTAATAGTTACCTAGGTGTTTAATGTTTATTGTAGTAATGTAGTGTACCATTAAGCAGTATTTATAAATAATGTACAATATTTAATGACAGTTAATCACTAAAATGTTACAGAAAAAAAAAAATGAAAATTGCTTTGTACGTATCAGAATGAATACAGAATACATAAAAAAATATTTTAAGTTAACAATATTGTTTTCCATATAATATTAATTTGATGATTTTCATTATTTTATAAGTAGTTATGTGTAGTAGTACGGGTTCCAAGAGTGAAGTAATAACTATTCAGCGTATGAGTTACGTGTGTATACTAAAATCAAATACCTACTATATTTGGAACTTCTATGGGAAAATAAGAAATTAAGTTTAAAAATACCAAAAATATTTTTTCGACATGAAAATATAAATAAAATGACATACCAAGAAATAATAATTACTTATGAATAATGCACGAATTATGATTATGAATACAAAATATATATGTATAAAAGAAAGTCAGGTTATTTACAGAATTTATAATTCAAGAACGGTTGGACCGATTTTGATGATCTCTAATTTGTTGGATTTGTCTCCGTACAAGAATAAAAAAAACTCTAATCTTGGTAAGATTACAGACAATTATCTAGATAAGTAAAAATTTTACCTTAGATAACTTGGCATTATTTATGTAGATAAGAAAAGGACATTTTGATAATTTCAGGAATTTAGTTTTGAGTGTGGAGTCGTATAAATTGATGGTTTTCTTTTTCGCTCATATTTAACTTGTTCTTTTCATTGTTTGCAGCAAATGGATGTATTATACACATATTACCATGTTTAGGGTCTCCTTTGATTGGGAAATAACGAAAAATATATTCTGTAAGTGATTGTAAATGCTGTTGAACAATAGCTATCACCTACTGGTTAACGGTTTTCTCTATCATATATTCATCAAAATTTGGAAACATTTGTAGATCCTCTTCAGTCAATCGCGTTTGCCAAAGTAATATTTCTTTTTGAAAAGCTGCTATTTTATTTCGTACTGTACACATGTCCTATGCATGTCCTAAGTTGTCCTTGCATGGATATGTTTAGTTTATTTTACAGCGAAAAAATATCTGCCAGATATGCACGTTTGGCTACCCATTCATCAATGGTGACATTTTCATCATTATTATAATTTGGTTTTCAATATCATAAGCCATTTCTTCAATTCTGTGTTTGATAGTGTTTGCAGACATAGGAATTTCTTTGAGAATCTTAACAGCCTGCTTTCCCAATACTACTTCACCGACTTGTAATATGCAAGGCTTAATTGAGTCTTCTACAATCGTACACGGCTTTTTATTTTTTGCAATATGAAATGCTACCATATTAAAGGTTTCTTAAATTAAAGGATTTTTGCTTACTCGTTTAAATCATTCTTATCCCCCCTCGTTCTAATTATAAAATCCTTAACTTATCACCTCAGCAATGAGGAAAAAAATCGTTAATTTTTGTTGGGTACCTAGCTATGTAGGTATCTCGGGTAACAAGCGAGTTGATCACCTAGCATTTTCCACCAAATCCCACATCAATATTTCTTCTTTTAAGCTACCTTCCTCCGATATTCTACCTATCCATCATAAATTATTCCGCAACGCTTGGCAATCCAAATGGGACTCCCTCCCACCATATTACGCGACATGGCATCGGAAGATCATCTCCAAAATTCCTCGTCATCCATGGTTCAAAGACCTAGATCTATCTAGGCGCTTTATCGTGAGCTTCACTCGTCTTTGGCTAGGATACAGCTTACTTCCATATCACCCCTTAAAGCTAGACCTCAATTCCTCTCCCCTTTGCACTCTACACCAGTTACAAACCATTTGTGATTTTGAACAAATAATCTTTAACTGCCCTACTTTTTCTTCCAATAGACTGATTCTTTTTTCACTTTTTTCATCCCTAGGCTATATTTCACCCGATTCCAACCTTCTTCTTAACTCTCGGTCAATCCCTATTATCCAGTCTATCATTAACTTCATTCTCATTACTGGCTTCCTAGTCTAATTATATTAAAAAAATAATGTAAATATTGTATTATAATAATTGTATTGCTATAATGTTTTAAATAAAAGCAAATTAAAAAAAAAAAAAAAAAAAAAAGAATTTGTCTTCAATTGTCATTTTTTTTCATAGTAATTACTTGCTTTCGCATATCATTACGCATTCTTTCAAAATACTCAACTGATTTATTTGCTAAATCCAGTTTTGATTGGAAGTGTCTTTCTAGTTTCGAAGGTTTTATAGCATCATTGGATAATAAGTCAAAACAAACAACACAAAGTGGCCGTAGATGCAGATCACTATCAGTTTCTTGAATAAATCTAAATTTCAAGTAGTTTGAATTATATTTTCTTAATATTTAGAACATGATTGCGTATATTTGTCCTTTTTGGTAACACAATTGCGTACGTTTGTACGATGGATAACAAAAAGGTGGGTAAGAAAAATAAACACGATTGCGTATGAAATTGTATTCAAGGTTACCAAATTTACTAATTTCACCGTATTACGAGTATATCTACCTAATAATATATAGAATACATATACATATAACAGTTCTATAATAGTTCATAAAAAAATTAATAATAAAATAGAATAAAATGAGGATAACTAAATAAAAGAAAAGTAATAAATAAATAAAATTGACAGTTTTTATTCAAATGAAATTATTGTTAATAAATTATTTGAAAATGCTTAAATTTGGATTCCTTGACATCTATAAACTACTTTTTGATTAAAGCTCGGAAAATACCGTATAATTTAACGGAAATAACGACGTTTCGTTAATATCTGATATATTTGATATCATTAACAATAAACACGGGTAATAAAAGCAATAAAAAACAAATTATTTACTAACTTTTTTAAGTCCTCTCGTATAAGCATGTGGTATACACCAATACTGGTATGAAAAATGGCATTAACATTTTAAAATTCGTAGTCAATCGTGTAGTTAAAAATCAGGTAAAATCTTACGGAATCGTGTAACTAAGAAGGTATCGCCGATAACGAACGTACGCAATCGTGTTTTACCGTTTGTTTTTCTTCAGTTCGAATGATTTTTCTAATTACTACGTTTTTTTTCCATTCATTATACAATGTACTCGTATATAATAAAACAAAATTCAATTAAAAAAAAAAAAAATACCACGCATGATAACAATACAATATTACGACAACGCAATCAAACATCGACTACATATTTCAATAAAAATAAAAGTTAAAATGTAGATTAGATATTAATAACATTTTTGAGGAATACTAATTTTACCAAGCCCGATAACGACGCATGTATAAATAGTCTTATTCATTCGGCCATTGGGCAATAATATATATGCATATGTATAGTCGCTGAATAATATTAAATTATAAGGTCTTGTAACATTTTTTAACAGACGATAATGATGATTGCATTATCAAGTGTTTATTTTTATTTGCCGTTTACTATACAGAAGCTGCATAGCAATATAGTGCAATTATACTTTATCACATAGTGATTATATGACACGTGCTCACTTGAAGGTTAGTAAAATAATATTGCAAATAACGTTCAAATTTTTTCTGCGGACCACCTAAATTTTCTCGCGGACCACCAGTGGTCTACGGACCTTCGGTTGGCGACCGCTGCTATAAATCATAGATATAGACAGTCTATAGAAGAGATGGGAATCACTACTCACTTTGATGAATCAATTAACCCAATTCAATTCATCAAGTCAATTTTCAATTCTGAATTGATTAGTCAATAAGAGACAAGAGTAACTAATGCACAAGAGATGCTCAATAATAGCAGCGATAATGAAATAACAGGAAAACAATTTGTTAAATCAATATTAGAGGATATGAAAAATATTTTAGATGATAGTACAATAGTCTAAAGCCGTGGTTTTGTGTTGTTTTGTGCACGATTTCAAATACGAAAATGTTTGTCTCTTATAATAATGTACATATGAAATTTCGATAAAATAATTTAAATATATTTTCTTATACACAATAGTACACAACACATGAATAGGGTAATTCATGGGTAATGTACCGATGTGTTTTTATGATTATACAATAAAGTGTACGTTAAGTTACCGTTTTGTTGCGTATAATTTTGTCGGTTGATTTTGAAAAACACCCCTCTTTTTTTATGTGTATAGCTACGCCACTTGCGTTCAACCTCATAAATGTAGACCGCAGGATCGTTTCAGAACCAATCGTATAGTAGATAATCATCACGTATTTGGCATTAACAGGATCATTAAAATAAAAATCACATTGTCGAAATGGTGATTTGTAACGTTATTCAAATAGTTGACGGTATTTACAGCGCTATCTATGGGCAAACATGTTTGTAATACTAAGCGTGTCATGTAAACTGATCCGTTAGATTGCAGTTAAAATATGAACGTAAGAATTTAAACAAATCTTTATAATATTGTTATCAGCCGAATTACTAGCACGGAACAGTCGGGACATAATTTTTAACGGATTATTACCAGGGTCGTATTGGTACGTTACGTGGGCGTACGGCCTTACACCCGTCAGCAGATTTTCGATTTTCGGCGTACCTATATCTAATGTAAAATATCATTTTATGAGTGTATAAAATAACTTGAATACCAAATAAAACTTATTTAATAGTTCATTGGAAAAAAAATGTTAGGGGCCATCAAGCTTGAATGAAATATTTATCTGTCGAAGATTACAGTGTGCGTTGTATTTAACGTATTTTAAGTTCAATAAAGTAAATAACGTTTTAGAAGAATGTATATTATTATATATAAGGGAGTTTACCGTTTCCGCCAAAAGCTATTTCCACCAAAAAAAGTTTGGAAACCATTGGTTTTAATTTTTAAGCCATATTGAATATATGTTATGGTAGTGTAAAAGACATTTGTAATGTATACACTGATAATCGTCGATAATAACGGTACACCGTTCGATATACTGTATTATAGTTTATTTATAATTAGCTTACAATAATTATCTGACAAATGTTAAATTCTTATATTTCCATTCAGTATCTGTTCTTTTTGTCACCAGAACACTTAAACGTTCTTACTTACCGTTCTTAAAATGGAATTTGTTGTAAGTAAAAGAGATCAAACAATATTGATTTTTGATGGGTTTAAATATGTTTTTGCTTATACGTCACAAATGTAACTCGGAGATGTTTTATGAAAAATTGTCGGGCCAATATTTTTGAAAAAGAAAATGTAATACTTGCAACGAAAGGTACGTTTTTTTATCTAGGAGTAAAATAAATATATTTATTTAATTATTTATTTATATATGACGATATGAGTTTTTTCAAAACTTTATCGAGATAATATTTGATCTATCCTTGCTTTTTAATTTATAAATAGTTAAATAGAATTGACATATTATAATATGAAATTATATAATACTTTAAAAACTCTAATATAATTGTACTTGTATTCGACTAATATATTATTATTGTCTACTTGTATTAAAATTTATAATGAAAGAATATGTAACAATTGTACATGATTCCCAAACGTCTTATCACAAAAATAAATTTTAGCGGAGACGGGAATCATACCTTTTTCGTTTCTAGTGATATAGGGCTGTGCGTAAATTAAGGAACCGGATTTTTGGCGGAAAAGGTACATGCCCATTATTAGTATGGACATTCAGCCTCAAAGGTTTTTAAATCTCCATCATGAAATTTATAACGCGTGGCAAATATGTAACTCATGGTTTTGTATTTTATAGTCTTATTAGAAGTTATAAGCATGTAAGGGATTAGTTCAATATATTCGTGCGTAGTGGAAAAAAAAATTGATGAGTGAAGAGAGAACATTTTTATAGGATTAATATCCGTATTTTTTTAGTGCGTGTGCTCATAAATATATTTACCAATACGCCATTGATTATTACCTTATACCTGGTTAAAGCCTTGTTCGGTGTAACAGTTGGTCGTAAAACGAATAAAACGAAATGCAAACCAATCGGTATGGTTATTGGTTTTGGTTGTACTTCGAATTACCTGCTTATGCTTCATCACGGAGACGTTTTTGCCGGTGCCAATATTTTTTAAAACCTCTTCTTATTACACGTCTAGAGTGTTGGAGAGATCCCTATGTACAAGTACAAGAGTTCATACATTTTGTCATTTTTGAAATGTAACGATGATCAACGAGTGAGTAGAATTAGCGGCTTTTTTTTAAATAGATTTTTATTTAATTGACTTTATTTCCGGTTAATATTATTGAGCCAACTTTATCCTTCGTGTAAAATTCATTATATTTAACTTTTTAATTTTGTATGTACGCCTATTCAGTATTTTATGCTTTTTTTTTTTAATTACAAATATTTGATAATACGTTGTGTTCAATACAGTGTTCAGAAATATGGTTTGTACCTTGCCTTGTATTACGAATGATTTATACCATAACATAGCCAATTGGGGAGGGGTTCGAAGTCCCCTTAACTAGTGTAGAAATACTATTACACTGATAAAAGTATACATTCAAAATGACAATGTGTACGTAATCGTGTAATATGATTTAGCGCGTGTACGCAGTTAAAAATTATAGAAATAAATAATTAATTAAGTATAAATTTTGAAAATCCAATGACCAATAATAATAACCAATAATTAATGTAGCGTTGTAAAAGAAGATGTAAATTATAATATGAATAGATACTTATTATATTAGGTAACCGTAATTCCAAAATTGTGAGTGATAAATGTAAATGATGAAATACAATACAGACAGAATAGTGTGAACAGAGACCCAATAACGTACAAACATGGTATAACCGATTACTCTAGTAGGTACGAATATACGATAAATGTATATTATTTTAAGTCATATTATATGAGTAAAAATTTGATAAATATATTGTTCAATAATAACCATATCCTGTACATTGCCAGTTTTTCAGATGATAGATTCTGACGATAATTTATTTTTTAGAACTATTATCTAACATTATCTGAGGGTGACCGCCGACGAAACGTAATATTTTTTTATAACTCCAATAATTTTAATCTGGATGATAATTTTTAAGAAACAGTTGAGCGTTTCAGTAAACATTTCGAAAAATGTTAAAGGGGACGCTTTAAAAGCGTTTTGAGAGGTAGGGGGACTGAGTCCTCTGGGTACGCTACTGCGATGAACCGTGAAACATAACTTTCCCCTAATCGATTTCACTTTTACAATAATAGAAAAGATTATGAAATAGTAATATTTAAACGACTGAAAAAATTATTGCGCAGGATGTATGCATCATCACTACTATAATAATATACATATACAATATACTCAGTGAGTGGTGTATTACAATTCGCTTATTACTCAGTGCCTGAATGGGGGGGGGGGGGAGACGCGGGTGAATATTATCAGATGCCCTAGCCGCTAGGTCCTATCGTACTCCTGCTATTTTTCAAAAAATAAAAAGCACATGGGCTGGTACTTTATTTAAATTTAGTTCTTCCGAAATTACAAAATGTTAATATTTTTATAAAATCAAACCGTTTACAAAATGTGGAGACACACCTCCTAAATACTATTTTCAGATAGAACGATACGTGATAATAATTAAACATCAACATTGACCATTTTTGTTGGCATAAACAATAACGTACCTTTTTTCATACAATAGAGTTTTTTTGTTTTTTTTTCTTATATTATAATTAGAATTTTGAATCGATTTTGGCTTCGATCAAAAACATTCATACTATACCAATATCTTGAGGTTATAGTTCAAACTCTAAAAGTGATTATAATTAGTTGTGAAATATTAGTTGGTTTGTGGTAACTTGTTTGAGGGTGTTATAAGGGAGTGAGCACGGTTATGTTCAGTTTTTAATTAGGTAAGGACGCAAAACGTGCATGTGCCATCAAAGTATCTCTTCTATTTTGTTTCTAAGTCAGGCATCATCATAACCGATAGGATTTCAATGGCGGCCATTCGCGTATAGGTATGAATTAGAATCAAAATTTTATCATTTGTGTCCTTAATGTTGAAAATTTCCAATAATATTAAAACGTAACGAATCGTCGAGCAATCGTTGATTATCGCGTAAAATTATATTGCCTTGGAACGTTTTTGAATAATACGCATGGAGTCATATTTTTATACTGTTTTTTATACGTGTAAAATAGCCTGTGCTATTCATATTGCCGGAGTTCACGAATTCCGGACAAAGTAATAAAAACCACGTTAGTTGTAGATAAAACCTAAGAAGGTAACATACGTATTGCGTAGCTAACGTAACGTACTATTCGCGAACAAATTTTTCAGATTTCCAGTTTAATACACTATTTTTAACGGGTCCCCTAGGAGAGCGTCTTAAACGGGTTCTACTGTATATATATATCAATTATTTGAAGTCTTAAATAAAGTACAAATTTAAAGCAATTATTATAGCCTTTGGGATTCTGATTCGTTTACGGTGTTCAAACGTTTATTTTCCAAGACTGTGGACATGTTTTTACGAACCGCGCGCCGATATGAAATCACATAATCCTTTTGTATTTCTGTCGTGGTCAGAAATTCACGTACAAGTCCGTTGTTTTGCCTATGCCAGTGACCGTTGTGTTTTCTTTCTGTAGAAAATGACTATTTTATAGAAACCGAAACGTATATTATTTCTTCTAACTGTGGGGGGGGGGATGAACAAAAACAACTACAAAACGGGTTATTCTCCGTTTATAGTGTACATTTAGTTTCTCGTTTTGAAATTAACAACTGTTCAGGAAAATGGTGAAAAATTAACATCCTCTAATCGAGTAGGTAAACACACCGATTAGTAGCAAACGCTTGCGCATTGATATCGTATTAAACTATACGAAACGAAATATGTAAATCATTACGTATAAACGTGTACGCACACAATATGCTTTATGTGCGTACGTGCTGCATACGTATGGTCAACACTTGTGCACGGACGAACAAGAAAATTGTGAATCCTTTTGTGTGATTCCGCTTTGTTTAACATTGACGTAACGTTCGTTAACGCGTTTTGAGGCATTTTTTTCCATCTTCAAATTAATTGGCTAGAACGGAAAGACACCAAGGGCAGTCTTGTAAGTCTTGAACGGTGATGTGGTTCCATTTCGAACGTTTTCAACTCGAAACGTTAGCTTCGAAAGTTCATTTCGACTGAAGTCCACTGCGTATGTCGAATTCCAATGGCTAACCGTTCCACCCAATACGATCGTACGACACCCACTGAAACGCGCGTAAATTAAATGCTATGAACATAATTCTTTTTTTTCTTCTATGAAATTTCCCATTGTTCGCTATAACAATGCGATCGACTAAATTTGTTCGTAAGCTCTTAAATAAAACCACGATCTTAGGTATGAAGTATGGTTTTTTTCTTTTCTCATCCGATCTAAATCCGATCCTGCTCTGACGAAGTTCATTCCGTTGACGCTCAAAGTCCGAAACGATAAGCATGTATGTAAAAAACATCCGAGGAAAAAATCAGAAAACGATACGCTTGAAGTTCGAGGTTGATTCTTTACGGTGCGTTTAAGGGACCAATTCTTCGGTGACCATCCGTGCACTATCGACGAATGGTACAACGCAACGATATATCCGTTCTGCGTATGATAAATTTATTTTTCGGGTTACGATCGACCGGGAATTCGGTTTGCAGAAGAACTAGCGATGGGACCGCCCGCGGACCGCGTTCGTGTCTAATTAGGATGTGTCGTATCAAACGAGTTCTTTGCGGCGACAATCTCGTTGAATCGTACGCCATTTTATTCCGAATAATCTCGCCGGCCACCGTTAAATTATGCGATTACGTTGAGTGCACGCGAAAAAAAAAATAATAAACATAAATATATTTTCATAATAGTAATGATAATTTATCGGACGAGCGGGCGAAAAAGAATATTAATAAAACGTACGAAAACCAGTTGTACGGATCGGTCGTCGTCTCGTCATCGTCTTCGGTGCGCACCGGATTCGGTGGATTTCGTTGTCGCATTTGAATCAGCAACACCGCGATATCATATCCGGCGGACGTGAATTACGGACGGAGGCGCATGTCCAAGACACGTACAATAAATCGGTATTGTTAAACGCGTTACATTAGCTGTCGATTAACAATCAATAATACTGGTCGTGCGACAATCCCTTCATCCGCTAACAAGTCTAGTCCCCCCTGTTACAGGGGCGTATTTAGATTTCTAGGGGGTAAGAGGGGTGACTCAAATTATTTTCTTTTATTCAGACTCAACGTTTACAATTAACGTTTTTGATAATATTTAAACCCGGTGAATCCTTAATATTTGTGTTTTATTTTTTTTTAATCTAATACCGGATCCACTTAGAATTTACTTTAGTGTAGTTATTTTTTAACACCTGCCTGTGTTTTGAAAGTTACGCTTGTGTTTCATTTGATTTTTCACCGAGTATGGACCCGATGAAAAGCCCAATTCAGTATTCACAGACATGCGTGATTTGATTTCGTTATAAAATCATCCACATTAAAAAAGAATTTGAAATGTGTATCTCACATATAATCGATTCCTTAAATACGGATTCAATGGGGGAGGGCGATCGCTAACCCTCCCTAAAATACACCTCTATCCTGTTACTTATTTGTTCGATTCCCGCGCATATTATCCGTTAATACGTTTTGTTGCTTTTCCCGAGTACGCCTAATAATTCGACCACGTACACGTGAAATCGCTTTTTTTCGAAACGGATTTCATCGGAAACTACGCGACCAATTACATTGGCTTTTCTTACGTTCGGTTATATTCGGACGTAACTCCGTACATGGTTTTGGGCTTTTTATTTTTTCGATTTTTCACACGATAACTGTGCAAATATGTATACAACAGAATTATAATATATTCTAACGTTTCCCGCCGTCGTAGCTCCGACGATCGTCCGTGTTCATGATCGTGTTCGTTTTTCTTTGTCGGCCAATAACCGCAGTGACACACGCGTTCAACGTACCCGCACGTTACCCGCGGACGAATCATTACAACCAAGGCCGGATTTAGGAATGTGGGGCCCTGGGCTCACCCTTAGAAGTAGATTTTTTTTCAATTACATATATTTAAAAACTAAAATTCCGAATATTCAGAATTTTGGTTAGGAAAAAACAATAATTTGTTTTGATGAAGTAATAAAGGCAGTAAATTTATTTAAATTTATACTTGTAAGCTTGCTATTAAATTTTACGCAATTATAATATATAAATATATTATTAGTTATCAAATATTAACAATAACATTTATTTATAAATTTATGGCAATATCAATGATTGAACAATTTTATTTAATTTGTGATTTAAATATACTTTGCAAATGCTATATTGTGTTTTATACTTGGATGCAAAAAAGCCACATTCAGTGGGGACCCGGGCTAAAAACTGCCCTTTAAATCCGGCTCTGGATACACAAATAACTAATTTCCTGACATCGTAGTTACCACTGGTCGTTGTGCAATATCGCGAGTTCGGTTGCTGCAAGCGCACCGTCTCGACGTCCGATCCAACACGTGTGTGAACTTAGCCCCCCAACTATAAAAAATACTTTCCAAAATAATTGTAACCTTATTTTCTTAATTTGTAACTATTTGTAACCAAATTTTTAGAATTTGTAACCTCATATTTTTCAAGCTACGAGTACTTTCTCAATGAAGGGCTAACTTTAAGCAGCCCCCCCCCCAATTCAACCAAATGGTCCAAAACAAGTTGTAACTTATAAAATCCAATTTGTAACTATTTGTAACAACTTTTTGAAATTTGTAACCTCTTCAATTTTGAGTAGTTATCGATTTCCCTATAGGGGCTGGCCCCCTCAATTCAATGAAATCGTCCAAAACAAATTGTAACTTATAAAACTCAATTTGTAACTATTTGTAATCAATTTTTTATTATTTGTAACCTCGGCCCTTCTGAGTAATTAAACATTTCTCAATGAGAGACTACCCCCCAAATTCAACGAAATCGTCCAAAACAAACTGTAACTTATAAAACTCAATTGCTAACTATTTGTAACCAACTTTTCAGAATTTTTTGTAACCTCATCAATTTTGAATCCCCATGGATTTCCCTAAGAAGATATCTTTATAAAAAAGTTAAAATTGTTATTTATAATATCACGCAATTAAATTAATTCGCCTAGAACATATCGTAAGTTGAAGAAAAAAAATCTATATTTTATAAAAAAAAATCTAAATTGAATAAATATGTCTTAATTTAATTTATTCCCTAACTAGAATTTTACTTTTATTTTTATTCGATAAGGCTAAAATCTTAAATAAAATATGTTTTATATATGTTTTACATATTCAATTTATGAACACATATGATAAATTGTTAGCACACATAACTTATTATAAGAAGCTACTTTACATTCATTATAATTCAATAGTATAAAATAAATGAATGTAAATATTTCTTTGAATTATTAAAATGATTAATTAAAATTATTTTTAAAAATAAATATACACATGTTAGCCTCACAAAAATAAATAAAAAAATAAATTTCGAGAAAAAAAATTAATACAATTTTAAAACGCTTACAAATCTAACATACATTATTTGACATTTTTATATAAAATAATAGATGTGGTTTCACATATTTAGATTCTGTACACTTATATATTGTGATGATTTAATTCATACTTAATGGATACTTCACAGTACGTGATTGATAGCCAGCCGTGCAGCACCAGTGTTCTTCATTTTAACGTTTTATTTTTTTCACAATTATAATGTGATACCAATTCGATTTATAATACTGCGTCTGTTATTTTTTTACTATGTAATTTATATTTTTATTATTTTTTTAAAAATTGTATGTCATTATGTAGCGCTTGAATTGCATTAATCACATAGACGTAATTATTTTTTATGAATGTTTAAAATTAAAATTAAAATACCTTGAACACACTAGTTTTAGTCATTACACTCGAGTAATTCGAGATTTTCTGTATTAAAAACTAGATGCTTACAACTATAAAATTTTACACATTTTGTGAGAATCCGTAATTTTACCTAATAAATTTTCTTCCAATCAGTATTTATTAATTTCCTCTTATTTTATTAATTATAATTTATAATGTGATTTCACTTTATCGAAAAAAATTAAAAAGTTAATCACATCAATTTAATTTATAATATAAATTCTACTGGATGCTGGATAGCTGGTTTCAAACAAAAAAAATTAGAATGCCTTTCAATATTTGGACATTATCTATTATAATTGTTGCCTAGAGATTAATAAAGGCGAATGTTAAATTTAAATAAACATTTTGTGACTTGAGTATTTATTTGCACTTTTACGATTTCGATTAAAATTTTGCAAAATGAAAATTTTCAGAAGATTAGCTCGATCCATCAACACAAAAGTACGTGCCCTCGTCAAAAGGGTACGAGCGGTACGATTACGAAAAAAAAACCGTATGAACGTTCATCAACCGGCTTTAAATGATCTAGTCGAACACGGTGAAGATAATCCCAGTTCAATTGAACTACGCATTGCCGTTGAGGTGGAAAAATCATCAAGAGTCGATTGTCCGACAACCTCTGAACACAATCGTTATCTACCGGCATCCGAACAAGCGAGAGAAAACGAAGATTTTTGTGACATCTACAGATGTGAAAGTGACCCATCAGTGTCCAGCGGAATATCAGCAATGACCATACCTTCGCGCCAGTACTCTTACGGGAACCATTTCTATCCAACGGCTTCGGAATCGTCTGTCGAATTCGACGAATGGAGTAACGCGTCGTCAACGGCACCACCGATGAAAATCAGGAATCGAGAGATTATCGTCCGGCGTCAGAAATATCTGAAGTAAACGAAAGTGACAACGGTGATGATGCTAGTGTGTCCAGTGAATCCTCGGGTATGACCATACCTTTGCGGCGTTCTGAAATGTTCGACCCTGAAAACAAGCGTTTCCATCCAGCGTATTCTGACCGCAAGTACCTTACGAGTGGCGGACAAGAAACGGTTGCAAGAGCCGAATATTTGTACAGCAGACGATACTATTGAACGGCTTCGGAAACGTCCGTTGAACACGATAAAAGACGAAACGGTTCGGAATACTGTGCAGGCGAACGTACCCAAACGCCTGATCCGTCCACCGAATAACCGGAACGACTGTGAAAGACTTGAGGATCGTTCGGATAAGTTTGATTACAATTATAGAACAGTTCTTATATAATAACCACCCAACTTTATTCTAATTCAATTTTTTTTAACATTATTGTTTCGATAATATCTTAATACTCGATATGTGTGGCTCACGTTATATTCTACATTCATATATTGCAATTTAAATTTGATAACAACATTTTCCTTTACTATTTTATGAAAAATTTTAGAGGATTTTTATTTCTCAAAGTATGCTATGATGTATATTAAAATAGAAAAACATCATTCGGTTAACCTGAAAAAAATCCTTTCAGCAGTTCACAGTTTTTTTTTTTTTTTTTTTAACTTGAATATTGAATATCGAGATAGTAGCAAATGCTTATGTGAAATAAAGTACATTTCAAACATCTTGGTAAATGGATAGACAGGGTTAATAATGATTTAAATACATGTGTGAAGTTAGTCCCCCACTCACTATAAAAATACTTTCTAAAATAATTGTAACCTTATTCTTAACCTTTTCTTAATTCGTAACTATTTGTAATCAATTTTTTAGAATTTGTAACCTCATCAATTTTGAATCCCGATGGATTTCCCTAAGTAGATAACTTTATAAAAAGTTAAGATTGTAATTTATAATATCACCCAATTAAATTAACTCGCCTAGAACATATCGTAAGTTGAAGAAAAGAAATCTATATTTAATAAAAAAAAAATCTAGATTGAATAAATATGTCTTAATTAACTAGAATTTTATTTTTATTTTTATTCAATTAGGCTAAAATCTTAAATAAAATTTTTTTTTATAACATATGCAATTTATGAACATATGTAATAAATTGTTAGCACTCATAACTTATTATAAGATAACTAACCCTCATTGAGAAATTTACGATTACTCGGAAGGGCCGAGGCTACAAATTCTAAAAAGTTGGTTACAAATTGAGTTTTATAAGTTACAACTTGTATAGGACGATTTTGTTGAATTGGGGGGGTTGCGTGAAGTTAGTCCCTCATTGAGAAAGTACCCGTAGCTTGAAAAACATGAGGTTACAAATTCTAAAAATTTGGTTACAAATAGTTACAAATTAAGAAAATAAGGTTACAATTATTTTGGAAAGTATTTTTTATAGTTGGGGGTCTAACTTCACACACGTTGATCCAACACGTTGCACAGTGTGTCGGAGTATGAAAATAGTTGACCAAAACTTCAATAGAACAACTTAATTTTGAATTTTTATTTTTTTTTTCGTTAATTAAATGCACAAATCGAAAATTAAATTGGTCCATTATATTTTATAAACATTTTTATTCGTTTTAAGGATATTTTTCGCGTACAGTGTTTGTGTCCTGTATTGGATCGTTTCGAAATAAATCTGATTTTCGAAAATGTATTATTCATTGAAGAGTGGAACTTATTGAATTTTGATTAATTTTTTACAATAAAAAAGACAAATTTACATTTACATGTTTAAATAAAAAATTACAATACGGCATAAAAACAAAATTATTAATAATTAACGTTAATATATACAAAATACATAAATACACACTTCGGCGGGGACCATAACATTATTATGTATATTAGTCGTTCAGCGATCTACCGATGGGAATCGCGTACACCGCCGATCTTGCGTAATTCGCAATCGAACCCGTAAATGACGAATGTATTTCTGATCAAACGGCGTATCATTTAATACTCGCATAGCCCTCAGCTACCGCGTACGCGCTCATTTCCGGCATTTTACCGAACTATTTTTTTTTAATATTTTTTCGTCAGACTAAATTTCGAACGTGGTTTTAATTTTTTTCTTTTTTTTTCTCTTATATTCCTTCTTAACGCACATTGTACGTAAAAATATAAGTTTGTGCGCGTGCGTGGTGGTTTTCACTTATTTTTTTCCGCTACAATGATTTCGTCGTCCGCGTAACCAATTTGAACGGCAGAATCACGTTTCATTGACATAACATAATATTGACATTCATAACAATAATAATAATATGTATAAGTGAATGTGTATTACATATTATATTATTTACTTATACATGTATGTGCAGTGTCAGTTTGGCAACCGCCGGAGGCCCTGAGGTTTATTCTTAAACTAGGGATCCGGCCAGGAGCGGATCTACAGTTAGATAACTGTGGTTCAGGCTATTTCAAGAGGCCACTTATCAGAGCTGAAAATGGACTATGAATGTACACTTCTTGTAATAAAAAAACAATATAATACTTGTTTTATAAGTTTATTGGTAATTATTATTGTACACATTTTCTTATTTTATGGTATCTTGTATGGTGTCTGGAATAGAGATGTTTTATTTTATTATACAATTAAACCAGTGGCATCATTTGGGGGAGGAGTGGAGGGGGTTCAACTTGGGGAATTCGCCTGTTTAGTTATTACTTCAACTTAATCGACACACTTAAAAAATATAAGAAATCTTCAAGAGGATAATTTTATCAAATAATATTAATCGTGGGTCAGCTGACCTCCAAAGTAACCACGTTCAAACGAAAAATCGTAGTAATTATTTTCCTGGATTAAATTCAAATTAGGTTATTTTTATCTTAATCTTGAAATATTGTTGACGTGAATTAATGGAACGAGGTATAACACAATTGTTGTTCTCTTGATCAGAATCGAACCAATATAAATACTTTAGAAAATCGAGATAAGTCTTGGTCACATACACGAATACAATGATCATTCGATAGCATTGGCGCTTTAGAGAAATATAAAAACAAAAATAAATTAAAGTTTGTAGTAGAGTTTGAACGTAACGTGAAAAAACATTTTTAATAGGTATTTGTTGAATTTCTTCCAATATTAATGTTGTTTAGGGGCACATTGTAAATTTTTTGTCGGTGGCTCAATCATGAGCCAGACCGACAATGTATATATATACTCGTATATTTGTATAATGTTTTTTTTCCAACGAAAATGCTCGACAAAGATATTCAGCGTTTATCAGTTAGAAATTAAGATTCCCAAGACACCGAAGGATTTATTTCGTCATTAACTTTCGGTTTTTTTATCAAAAAAATTAATAAATATTATGATGATTTTCTATGATTCAAGGTTTTTAAATATTTTTAGGATGATTTCATAAGTTCTGTATAGTTTCAATTGTTTTGTTTCGTCATGCCGTTGTACAAATGAAAACCGTGTAGATACCCAGAAACGCATCGTTAGAGCTCCTCACATGGCTGCGTTATGGGTTTTTGTGTGAGGTCCTGTGGAAAATTGATTTTGTTGTTTATTTCTATTCATATTATTCAATACTTGATAAATGTTGTGTTTCTCAAGTTGTATTCTACATCAAGTTTTTGTTAATAATTAATTCTTTACTCGCAGTAATTTTCTGATTTGTGTTCATCCAAGGTTTCAACATTTTAACGATCTCAATCCGACCGTATAAGTATAATTCAATCTAAATTTGAATCATGGCATAATACTCATTAAACGAATGTTTAATTTCATCGTTTATAATTGTATATAGTTTTTCAGGAAGATTGGATTAATGTAATTTTTCAGTTAAAACGTTATAAATTTGGTTTTCGTCAGGTTTTTCTTTTCTTTAAGCACAATTAGAATCGACAGCTTCGATATTATTTTAAAGCTCTTGAAGTGTTTCATAAAGCAAAGCAAACAAAACAATAAATCACATTTTTATAATCGTATTATAATACAAGATTGCACCAACAACAAACACAATAAATAATACGACATCGTTACGTTTATAAGTACGCGTGTAAAGTAGTCACTACGCGTCTCGTAGAATTACTTGCATTAAAATATAGCGATTTAACACTTTATAGACATTCACTACGTATAGTTTTCATCGTAACTCAATTACACGAAAACTAAGGTTCCATATAACAACAGCAAATTGATAATTATTGAAGTACAATTAATACAGGTACTCGGGCACAACTGTTATAAACTTGTAAATGAAATCAACAGTTTCAGTTATAAAATATAAGACAAGTACACTGTTTATTAACGAAAAACGAAAATGAAAACGATGGTAATAAAACGATGTTTTGTCCATCTCTGAGCCCGTAAGATGACGCATTACGTACAATTTCGATGGCTAAAAATTAATTTATCGAATACGTCGAATGATTGGTGAGGCGTAGAAAAGGTTTAATAACACCATACGGTTTGGATTTTTTTTTTCTCCGGAAAAATATTGTAAAATAACTATAATAACAATAATAAAAAAAAATATCGTAAACAATTGTATATGCTATATTTACGACCTCCTATCGCTAAGGTGCGATTATTGGCCAGACTTGAGGCCAATAATATTTTTTACGATGTTAATGATTAATAAATCATCAACAAAACATGATCGTTTATGATTGTTAATTTGAATATATTGTGTGTGTATATGTAAATTACATCATCAGAATAGTATACGCTTTATGAAGATAGACGCGTAGAAAAACAAGTTATGTCATTTTCTTACCGTTTTCGGTCAATAGTCAATAGTCATTAGTCAATAGTACTTATACGTACCGCAATCACAATTATAATACATTCGATTTATGCATATCCGATGAAACCGTATAAAGTAATGTATTCTCAACACTGTTGTTAATACCCGTACGGCTGTGTACATCTACTTTATACATTTGATTACTTGATTATCGTGCTGAAAATAACTCATAGCATTTACGGCAGCCTGGTTCTTAAATTGATTTACTAATAATTGTGGTACGTAAAGTTTAAAATATTAAATTTTCCGGTCAACATCGGCCTCTGCGGGTATTGTACAAGAAAAATTTGTATGGAACTGCGTTCTAGTAGAACGGTGTACAAATAAACAACGGTCGTAAAGGGAGAGGAATGTCTCTAGGAATACGTTTACCGAAGAAGCGGCAAAGCAAACAGACCGGATAGATGTTCCGACACGAAAAGAACAATAATTGTTAAGATTTTGTGACTAACATGAACTCCGGTAAAATAATTAACAACTTGGTAAACGTGTGAGTCAAATGACACGTGTTATCATAATCTAATAATATAGTTGTTGTTACGAATTAAGTAGTGTTGAGGGTATTCCAAAGTTTCAAAAACGTTTTTCGATATAAGGTCGAAATGTAGTGTGTATATTTTTTGTTCAACTACCCGAAGGGTGATAATATTAATTTTATTGTAGTTTTACTAGTGGATGTCACATATTCGTCACTTCAATCGCGATACGAACGCTGTTGTTCATTGCTAAGTATTCCTTTTTGTCAGTTCAAATCCGTCGCAGAGATTATAGACCCGGGGTCACCAATAATCCTGGCGGACGCGTTTTACACCGCGTCTAATAATCGCTTAATCATTTAGATTTTACTAGATTTTATTAGATTACATTTAATGATTAAAAAATATATTTTCCAATATTGAATTTTGTATAGGTATGAGTGATTATGGCCGTTGTTGATAACAATTTCTTACAATTTCCAAGATGCGATAAATTATAATTGCATAAAAATCGTTTAATACAAAATTGTTACATTTAATGTAACGTGTATTTGTTGTGAAAGAAAATCATTGGAGTGATTTAGACCACGGATGGTAATCTTCAAAACGGACTCGCGATGGAAATTAGTCGGTAACACAGGTTCGTAGACTCGAGGGAGATTATTGTCTCTTAATTTTTTTTTTCTAAAATATTTTTTACTGACAATACCCTTATATCACTTAGAAAACGAGGGAGAATAGTCTGACGCATAATAATATACTCATCCGCGGCTCGCGCACTGGTTTCGCGACGAAAAGCCTAACGATAAATCTACATTTGAAAACCTATTGTAACGAAAAAATAAATAAAAATAAAAAAATACGAAATGATTCACACAATACGGGAGAAGATGAACACGACCCGAGTATATTTATTTATACTTTTTTCATTACCAATGGTCGTTGGAATGATTTATTTTTTAAATTTTTTATGAAAACCGTTTCTTGAATGAACAAGTGCACTCGCGCGATATTTTCAACTACAAATCGCAAACGTAAACAAGGAAAATCGCAAATAACGATAACATTTTTCACGTAACAAAAATGATTTCTCAATCCACACCAACAGTTGCGGTAACAAGACGTACTTGTGTATCATTATGCACAAATTGATTTTGACACTATATTAGCAGTATATAGGTATGCATACCGTATACAACTGATTTTGTTACACAGGTGCACGTAAAGGATGAAATTGACTACAACGAATTGATTGCACTCACTCGGTGGCACTTATTATTATGAGTCGCTATGTACATATATATATATATACAGTATGTTATATAGTTGTACTTGACCTGATATTATTAGCATTCTCAATTAGGTGTTCATAAACATTTTTTTTTTTACGAAACTTACCCCGTCCCTTCGTGTCGAATAATTCCATGTGTGCAATTATAAAAGTATGTGAAAACGCGATGATTACTTCATTCAGCTGCTGCATTATATTGTTATATACGAAATCATTATTTTATTAAGACGACTTATTTTGTTTTTCGATTAAATTAGACATTATGATGTTGTTTACCCTTATTTGTCGTCGTTGGCGTTCGCGCACGATTTTTTTTCATCCTGCACATTTTTTTTCTTCTATCGTGTAGGTACGTTATCCGCGTAGAAACGGTTTCGGTTCGATAAGTGAAGTAGAAATCTATTTACATTTATATTTACCATTGGAGCAAGTGAGAAATAAATGGTAAACAATTAATTTTAAGTCTTCCCAGGATCTTTACAACTCGTTCTGCGGACAGTTTGTTAACATGGAATGTCTGATTTTATAATAACACAAAAACAATATAATAATTGTCTAGAAGTAATACTGAAGTGTAAAAGTAATCGATCAAAGTGTTTATTGTCGTTACACGGTTTTTAAGGTTAATCATATTATACCTATTACATATATCTAATGATATTTAAAATAATTGAATAAAAAATGTTTTTCAATGTCTAACATTCACTCTCTTTTCGCTTGTAACGCGCTGCAGTTGCGTTGTATATTTTTATTTTCATATGACAATTACAATTACAATTGTAATGCGCGATATTTTACCATTAGTAGTAAAAAAATCGACGTCGTATCCATCAATGACAATATGGTTGTGCGAATTTAACGAGAAAAGGGATTTTGATTTTAGAATTTTACAAAAAGAGAAAATATTCTCAGATCAATATTGGTCAATAAACAGTATCACCAAACTGTTCTAGAAATTCGCAACTTCTGTGTCACAATATAATTGAACAATAATAATTTGCTTCGTCTCATCGTATCGTAACAAATTGTTTACGTACCAAATGCACAGTTATGAAGTCTGTATAAGACGCATTAAAAATAAGAATAGGTTACACTGATACATTTAAGACCCGAGTAAACTAATAACAGTTTATGAACTGTGTGTTAAAAAAGAATGTTAATTGACGGATAGGTATTATTATTATTATTAAATAAATCATAAAACGAACACCGAAAAATTCACTGAGAATTATTCGTTAAGACATTCAAAACATCACGCGTGTATTTCAACTCATTTTACTATCAGATTTGTTTCTAGGAAATAGTTTATAAAACCGTTTCATATAAACGTGCCGTGATATATGCACGTTTCACACTGCATTATCTGTAGAGCACATCAGAGAGTTAATTTACTGCAATAGTATAATATTGTGTTACGTTACAAGCGGAGCAAAATGGTTTTTAATCATAATTTATACAAAACAACTGTACAGTAACGATAACTATAAGAGCCCGTTATATACATATAACCAAAACATAATATAATCTTATTATTAAATGTTTTGTTTTCACTTTCTACACACATACACATATTTTCTTTCAACTGTAAATCGTATTGAAATTTCGACTTGATTTTCACTAATCCTTTAAGTAATGCTTTAAAGATTTACAATGGCATTACGAGTGTATATATATATGCATTACTCATTTTCATTCAGGTAAATGGATAGATGTAGTTCTGATTTGTTTTATATACATTTAAAACGAATCGTGACACGAAATCATTTTTATATTCAAGAGCGTTTTTAATGCTAATATTTATTTTTTCTTGTTTCATCTCACCATGTTTTTAAAATCAATAATTATATCATAAACGTGCTCAAGGGTGGGGGGATCAGGAGTTCATTGACTATAATAAATGTTTATTGATTTTACATTTTTATATCATTTTTATGTAGAATGACAATATGAAAGGTACCAAGTAATTTTCTGAGTTCTCTTCTCTTTTTTTTTTTTTAAGTTGTGTTATAATCACGATTAATGATGTATTTAGAAATATATAATAGAATGGTATTAGATTTTAGTTGTGATAAACACGTTTATCCACTAATTTACATCGGTTACCGCATCCGATGTTAGATTTAAGTTTCAAGAGGTCGGAATGCAAATACCGATTGGAGCCCTTCAAAAAATATTCTTAACCTAACACTTATATATTTATTTAATACAAGAGGATGTATTAAATAACTGAAAAAATAAGAAATTTAAGTACTTCGATTAATAAGTAAATTAATAAAAATAACGAAACAGACCATTTTCAATTTTGATCTTAGAGTCCTTAAAGCTTGAAGTCCCGTCGCATTGCACCCCCCCCCCCTCGCGTCCCATAAAATCCGACACTTATCTTGTCACCGAAGTATAGTCTATAAAATACGATATCTTTAATCTCATATCAAGTAATAAGTGCTTCAAATTTAAAATTCTATAGTTTCAAATTAGCGATATCAATGTATTGAAATAATGAAATTAGATTCTGTAAATATTATGAACTAAGTATTATCACTTGCTATTCCAATATTCCAATTTTATTTTTAATATCAACTAAAATTAAAATAATTTCTTTTTATACGTTGTTATTTTCATATGATATATCTTTATGTTAATTTTTGGAAAACGTTTACCTTAACTCGAAAGAAACAGTTAATCATGCTAAAGTCATTGTTTCTGCTATTAAAAAAATTATGCAAAAACATAATCAATTAGTCTTAAAAACTGAGGTAAAGATAACACATCACTCTTGATTAGCCAAAAGACCTTCAAATCGAGTTTATAAAAATAATTTTACTTTAGAAAATGGCTTAGAAAAAGTCTCGTAAACCTGATTATGTTAATTGGTTTACAATATTATAATTTATAAGATAAATTTAACAAATATTTTGTAATACAAAGAGATGTACATTAATTATTTATATTTTGAAAAAGCCATCTAATTTTAACTTTTCAACTTCCTGAACTTTATGTACTATTATTTGTACATTTTGCCGAAGGACCTACATCCGCTGAATATTTTACTGTGTAAATAAAAACGAATGTCAATAAAAATAAAAAAAATAACACTCCGTTTGATGGAGTACGGCATAAAACCAATCCTGATAACAACAGTAGTAATAAAAAAATGTAATCATTACAACACGCGGCTCACTTCCGGCAGGATAACCGTACGGTTCCGAAAACGGTCCGAGCACGACGAAAGCACACAGCGTGCGCTCGATCTTTTTGAATGCGCATTTATTGCTTCGGTGCGCTTCAATGAGTGTACAACTGCACTACGAAAACGATAGTAATAATAATAATAATAATATATGTGAGATTATCTTCTCGGAATCAACAACTACATTGTAATATTATTTATAAACTGTTTATGTAATCGCATTTAAACGTGTCCCGTCGATGGGCGGCGTTAAGTTCGGTAGAAACTGTTTCCGTCGTGCTGTCAAACTATTACGTGTGTTTGTAGTTGTTAGTATAGTTCTCCAAGTGGTTAGATTGCAAGCCGATAATATTATTGCAGTCGAAATTTCAATTAAACACTATTTTTAATAATTCACATCTATTTAAAATTCGTTACAATTTATATTTCGTTATGAAGAAATGTATATTTCGTGCAGGGATTTCTCCACACCTTCTCTATGGGGAGAGAAAGGGATATAATTAAAAATGAATAGGTATTTATTAATAGGGAATTCAGATGCAGAGCGTAGAACTATTTTTTTTTCATATATCGGAATTTACAACTAGTCTTCTCTACATACTATTTGCGTCACTTAAATCTTACATTGTTAAAACTAACGTAGTATACAAATTAATCTTATTGGTTTTTATAACAGTCTTTACAACTTTTGTTCTTAGTAAAGCGGTCAATTTTTTTTTTATATTTTGTAATGCAATATATTTGAGACCATGCAAAATCTATTAATCTACTTTAGCCCATTTGAGTTCTTATCCAAAAATAATTCTGTGAGTCTATCGTGCATACGTATATATATTCTATGACCGCGAGTACGTATTATCGTTTACCATAAATATTTCTTAATACTGTAAAGGAATAAATTTTCAACTAAAAGTTTAAAAAAAAAATAGGTAGGTACATTGAAAAGAAAACGTTTTATTTAAGAACAATAAAAAAAAAAATATTAAATATGGAATTAAATTAAAAATTATAGAGCGAAATCAAATTTTCATTTGGTTTTTGAAAAACATGTCAATACATAGTTTCTATAGAAAAAATACAATTTTTATCATTGCTTGACTTAATGTTTTATAATTTTTTTTCATTTTGTTTCGTCACATTTAGAGTGGGGCATCGCCTTTTGTATCCATACCTGAACAGCGTAAGGAATCCCCAGACTGAATAATTTTTTTTTTTTACAAAATACAACATTTATTTCATTGTGGTCAATATATGAGATAAGTCGAGATGCTCTGTAGGGATGAGACAAATATTAGACAAAGGTAATTCATAATACTTAAATCTTTATTTAGAATAACTAAATGTATTTTTATGTCAATGGTAGATGCTATAAACTTTATAACAAAACAATATAAATAAACATAATTATCTCACACAATTATGTTAAACGCTCTTCAATTACTTCTTCCACAGTAATTTACATACTTTCTGTGACCCGATTTCGGCGCTCGGAATGCATTATTTTTTAACGTGGGCATGTTAAAACACAAATAATTTTAAAACTTATATGATATAATATATATCATATACCAGTAGCTAAAAAAATATATATATATATATATCATATATCTGTAATTACTTATTCACTATTTGAAGTTAGATCATATAAAATATAAAATTTAGGGTTTAACTCCGTTTCACTTAAATGTTCGTTGATATCAAATGTAATGCTATATAATGCTTATACATGTGCGATTCTTTTTACCAATACTTTTTAAAATACAAATATTTTTCATCTTACTTCTTATCTTAGACCCTTATCTTAAAAAATAATTGATTTGTATTTTTTACAAAATACAAATACAAAAAGGAAAGAAAAGTAAAAGTTCTCTGTTATATTCGTAATAAACATAATATTTAAAATACAGTAAACACCAGAAAAGTGAAAACGATAAACACAGTATTACACAAAAGCATAAAACAAAATAAAATCAAAAGAACACTAATCAGTCATAATACCAGAAAAATTTAGTTCCAGTTCAAACAATGTCTTTCTAGTGACCGGAAATCAGATGTGAACCCGTGCTGTGATATTTCATTTATTGTACAATTTAATTTTTACATTGGTATATGGAAAATATCACCATGGTGTTACCATATGCACCGAGTGGACACCCGTGGATTCGTTTCTTGTCGATGATTGTTGGTAAGTCACCCTGAATTAACCTAATTTTTTGAACAGTTGATTTCATCGCACCACCTGTTGATTTATCGCTAAATTCTTGTTTCCGTTCGAGCCGGACGCGTTACAGTAATGTTATTATAATTAGTAAAATTAATCATTTCTTAAAATGGAAAAGGGTTTTTTCGATTTTTACGAAAAATGAATATATAATGACAGGAAATGGTCACTCCAATATTTAACATCTCGTATTTTTTTTTTTTTTTTTTACAAGGTAAATTATACTTACTAAATATAATGAATTTCTTTATTGACTATTAACAGCGATTTTTAAATAATACCATCATAATTGTCTTATTACATGAATATCTGAAACGTGGTGTTAGCATTTTTTAATACCTTGGTACTCTATATTAAAGTGTACGTTTGCTGTATGAATAGAGTTGTGTGAATAATGCTGTATTTGACCAATAGTATATTTTTCCGGTTCAGCCAAATTATAATTTTCCGTTTTATTGTTAATTTCACTTAGGGGAATAGAATCCACTACGATTTTCAATAAAAACCTTATAGGAAAATTACATTAACAGTGAAATGTAGCTTGTGAATGTACAATAGTAATATTTCCCGTACAACAACAATACAATTGAATATCGAAAATAAAGATAATACCAAAATGATAACGTAAAATAAAACATCAAAACCAATCACATCTATAAATTTTAGACGGCTTCTTTTTGTATAATCGAATAATAATCGTTACGAAACATTTCGGAGTGGCCTATGAAACATATGTAGTTAAAATCTAACTGGTTCGTTCGGTGGACGGACACTTCTGTGCAAGTTTATTGAAGCATTTCTTCTCTCGTTGCGTTCAACTGAAATTTACTGAAGCCGTTCGACGGTTTAACGGTTTCTATACGAATTTTCTGCTCCGGTGACCGTTTTTCATCTACTACAAGTAGTTACGGCCCGGATATTTTAGGTGTCGAATTGCCTGTTCGACGGATCAATAATTTCCGCACGACGAAGAGGCATAGGCGACGATTCGCAGGATACGGATACACTACCGCTGTCGCTCTTACATTCGTTCCCTTTGATTTCTCGAGAAATATACGACTCTGTAACAACGTTCGTTATCCAACGACGACTGAGGTGACCGACGGTACTGTGGAACCGTTACTTCTTTTGTCAGGATCGAATAACGTCTCCGAAGCCATTGGACGCTTTAGGTTTCTTAGCGAGGTCAGGTGTTGTCATGTCTAAAGTTCCGATCGGAAAAAGAGACGTCACTTTCACTTCTGTAGCCGTTTTCAAGTTCTCTGTGTTCTCTCATACGGATGCGGATGCCGATCGATATTGATCGATTTCGTGCAATGACTGACTGGTCCTCGATTCTTTTGTCTGGATAGCGATGGGAGGTTCTCTTGTGTTGAGCTACGGTGTATTTCGTTTTGTTCAGCCAAGTCATTCGACACCGATTGACAATCATCCTTACGGTTGTTTTTACGCAGCCGCGTTGATTGTTTCCTTAAAATAAAGGAACATACTTTCCCGTTGATAGCTCTGGCAAATCTTATGGACATTTTCATTTTGCAGATTTTAATCAAGTTCGTAAAAAAAACGCAAGAAAATTGTTCAGTCACAAAATGTAATGATTTAACACTCTCGTTTATTTTCGTTTATAAACGCAGTTTCTATGGTAAACAATGACTATATGATATTTAATGGTAATTTAATTTATTTATGTTTTGAACCAGGTATTATTTTCTGTGGAGCATAAATAACAATAATAATATTCAATTTTATAAGCATTCAGTAGAATGTGTAGTATAAATAAAATTTATCATGATCATTTTTCAAACAATCTTTGTTAAAAAGGAATCACCATTTATGATAAATTGAAATAAAATATAAACGGAAAGATATTAATAAATTATTGAAGAATAATTGAATAACTGGCTGTAGCCCATTAAGCGCAAAATATGATCCAAACGTGGATCAAAAGGGCAAAAAAAACTACCGGAATAACTTATTCTATACGAAATAAATTGTATGCTTCATTGTGTTTACATTTTAATGACAAAACACTCAAATTGTGTATAAACATAATTAAAATATAGAATTTTTACTCGGTACAGGCATTATTTACATTTTAAATGTTTTTAAAAAAAAAATAAGTATTCGATAAATGTCATTATAAATACAAAATGTTATTATGATTCTGGTTTTAATAAAAGAATAAAAATAAAAAAAAACAATAACATTGAACATCAGTTCAAGTACTCATGGATAAAAGGACGTTGATATTACGTCATGAAACAATACAATGCTCGAAGGTACATAAATTAAGATTGAATATTTCACATTGGATGAGTAATATCCTGTTACTTATATTTATTTTATAATATACGTTTTATCGAAAATATCAAATAACGAAAAAGCTAATGATAATAAAATAAATACATAGTTTTTTAATATTCCATTTTATTTGCATCAAATTAAATATTTTTAAATGTAAAACTATTGTTAGATACATATATATGTATTGAAAGAATAGAATGTAAGCATGTATATGTAATATATAATATGTAGACAAATGTATGTATATAAATATACTAAAAGCGGGGCCGTATTCGGAAATTAATTTCGGGGGGAGGTGGGTTTATTATAAACTAAACATTTGTGGAGTTCTGATTTTATAATAATATTAATTTATAATATTTTATAATATTGTATAGCAGCGGTTTCCAAACTTTTTTTTTCATTGTGATTTTTTGAACCCAATTTAGCCACGGTGTCCTGCTATGAATAACATGAAAGATAGAACAAAAAAAAAAAAATACTCATAGATAACTAATTTTATTAATTTTATTAAAATTTAACTTGATTAAAAATATACATTTTTAAACTTAAACAATAAATAAATACAAATTATTGTTATTATGATTATAATTGTTACATAAAAATATCATAAGGTTAAAATGAGAAGTCGGAATATACAATAAAAAATATTACATTATTTGCTATAAAGTTTTTACGGAAATAAAAAGGAAAAAAAATTCTAAACGTTTTAAACTATTTGTTATGAAGCCTAGACCATGGTGTCCTTAGAAAGTGCTCGCGATGCCCCTAGGGTACAGTTTGGGAACCGCTGTTGTATAGGTGTTTAATATAGCATACAATTCATAACTATGTAGTAGTAATATTTATTAACGTAATTTACATTTAAAAACGTTTACTACTAAATTTCAAAACGATTCATTTACAATTCCATAGCACAGAACAACATTTGATTCTTAATTTTTGTCTAGTTATAATAGAACACGAATTTATTAAAAATAAAACCGATCGTCTGAATCCGGATAACTGTTCGGGAAATCGTCTGTGTAACAACAATAGCGTCTCGTCGCAATGTTGTGCGTTGGACATACATAATGGCCATTTAACAAACGTTTACGCGCCAGATCATCGTGTAAACGGTGCTGCGGTGTTATGCGTAACGCCATACGAACGTTGTCCGGTGATTTCGTGTCGACGTACGTTACGCAACGTTATGTGGTTACGGTGAGCTTGTATCCTCGTCACACACACATCCTCCGACGTTTAACTACACTAATGATGATAATAATTATTTATTTTATTTACTTCTAGTAACAAAAAAAAAAAAAAAAATCATAATAGTATACAGTATGTGAAAAATATTACTATAAATTACTGTACACCGAGGGAGAACTTCGTGTTGTAGAATAAGAATACTTATTATACACAGTGGATAAATAATAATAAAACGTAATGACAGTAAGAGAAAACCAAACGGAGTTCGGCTAAGAATAGTTGAAAATAATAAGAAATTTGTAAATGGTAAAATATATAATTCGTATATTAAAATGATATCGTTTATTTTTATCCATCACACGTATATGGGCTGCTCCGTTTTAACGCTATGGTGCCAGTGCGACGATGATGTAATTCAAATAGCAGAACATTTCTGTTGGTAACAATTTCTGAGTAACAGTTCAACAGAAATAAGGACCCTTAACGGAAACGGAATACAATCCCGTCTTCAGTAGCGTGGTGAAAAGGTTTTATCACATCCAGGCATCATGGTGAAAATGTTATGGATGGATGGGATTATGTGGTTGGATTTAGATGTGTAAAGAATTCGGACACTTGACGAATTTCCAAGTTTTAACATATCAACAACGCGAAAAACGAATACAGCGGAATACACGATAGTCGATAATAACATAACAACACACGACAATTAGATTGAAAATTCTGTATTGATTTATATATGGATTTTAGTCGATTTCAACATAAAAGAGAAATATGCCTATTTGAATTTGCTAATCTGAAATTTGAGTAGGTAAAATATAAGTAGGCAGGAAATTCAATTTTTAATAAGTTGTAGTTTTCTTTAATTTATATTTTTAAAAAAATGTTAAGGATGGTGTGCTAGGGAAAGATATGGGTGACTAGGTATTGAAATGTATGTTGTGTGGTTCATAAATGTTCACCACGCCACTGATCGTCTTTGTTGGCCGTAATACGTCTCGGAGGCTTGTAAATAATTGCGTTCGGTCTAGGGATGATATTTCAAAAACGAGATGTACGCGAATGAATTTTAAATTTTACATTCTTTGCCGTTCAACAAGAGCAGGAAAGTCAGATATACATTTGAGGCACCAATAAAATTCTGAGCTAAACGAGGAATGCATAGCACAAAAAAAATTACATAAATGCAGTAGGTATTATTATTGTTATTATTATAATTTATTGAATTATTATCAAAATTTCATTAATAAGCACATGGTAAATAATATTATAGTATGTTTTCAATTGAAAAATAATTTTTAACGATGCTGCTCTGTTCCGAAAATAAACACCTTGCAGCTACAGGGTACAGTGATTTTAATATTACAGTTCAATTACATATTTAAGAAGGTAATTTTAAATTTTCATCGTTTATAAATTTAAAAATAATAATAAAATATGCAAATATTTATCGATGTACAGTTTATTAATGAATTAAAAAAAAAAAAAAGACCTCTCACCGAGTATATAATTACTACTTATACGCCATCGTAAATCAATTATCACTATAGATTTCGTACATAGTTACTGTATCGTGATTTTGATTATTAATTCGACATATTGATTTCGTTAACATTTCATTCTTGCACTACCATTCCGAGTTAATTACACAGCGTAATTTATTATTTCACGTTCACTTCCTGGACAATAAAATGTATGTTTGTGTATAGAATTGCTATCTGATTATCTAATTACTCATATTGCAGAGTATATATTATTTTCGAATGTTAAGATATCGCTGTATGACTATCTATTGTTTAATGATAGGTCTTAATAATAATAATAATAATAATAATAATAATAATAAGTATATTTGGTTTCGGGATATACAATAACATAGGTACATTAAAGTTTTATTTTTTTTATTTATTAATTTTTATTGTTTCAACAAATATTTTGTTTTTACAAGGTTTTTAACAAATAATAAATGAAGTTAAAGTTTACAATTACATTAAAGTTAAAATAACTATACAATTATTTCTGATACAAATAACGAACACGTAACCGATGTGTGTAATTTACACACGTTAAAAGAGTTAATTAAAAGAAAAAAATCGTACATTTTATTTTGTAGAACAAACGGTATTTGAATTTAATTTAAAACATTATTTCAGTATTATAACAAGGACGTGCGCATTCGTCGGTCTAAAATCCTGTGATTCCTCTGTTTGATTTTTACCTCATTGGCCGCTGAAAAATTATCATACTTATATTATATTAAGCTAATATTATTAACATATCGTTAAGCTTTATTTTCCCTGTAACACAGCTGTTTCTCACGAATTACGCTTTATTATTTTTCTATTTATATGTTATTCTATCGATATCGCGGGAAAATATTCGATGGACTCCCTTGACAGTTTGGGCCACTGATACACAAATTAAACGATTCATAATAACATTTAAACTTCGTTTTTAATGTACAAAAATAAAAAATAAATATAATTTACGATGGTTTGATTTTCAAATGAAGTGTTCATATGTAGATATTAAATAATGTGAGATAAAAAGGCAACAACGAATTACTTTTTTTGGGCGAAAAATTGAAGAAAAAATTTCGCCGCTATCATCGCAGGTTTAGGCTATTGCGTTTCCGCTGGGTGCGTATTGATAACGTAAATAATACGTTTGGTGCAACCGTACGGTCTGTTATGATTTTATCCTGCCGCTGTCGAGCTTTGACTAGAAAAAAACGGAAAACACAATCGTGCTTGCTTTATATCCGTTCGCGCAATAAAACGAGTTTCATTTTTTTTTCAACACAGCATTTTATATCCTCGACGACGATATGGCGCGCCGCGTCGAAAATGACTATGCGTTTATAATCGCAGTGTTCGCGTGATAAACCAAGAAGGTACGAAAAAAAAACAAAAAAAAACAAAGTCGATGAAATCAACGAAAACGGAAATCGGTGTACAATACAACCGGACATTGTCCCACTGAATCGTTGATGAAAACACTGAACCATTACCGGAAACGGCGCTCTATCGCAATTGTAATACTGCGAATATCTGCCCACTGCGTTGACGCGTATCACTGGTCGATCGCGGGTCTGTTACGCCACGTCGGAAGTCCGATTATGTCATACGCACGCGGCCGCGACAGTACCGTTGTTGCGATCCACCGATATGCAGATTTCCAGTGGCGCCGAATGAAATTGACACTATCGGTTCGAATAATTACACTGACCCACACATATCTTCCGATTTACCACCCTTTTGAACACTTTTCTTTAAGTAGTCATGAAACCCCTCCACCCCTGGGTACCGAGTTTAGGCTGTGATTCGTTCGGGATGCTTTGGTTTAGAACAACGTTGTGTTGTGTTGTTTTCGTTTATAAGAATTACATTTAAGAATATAAGAAATTAAATGTAAGAATCAAGTTTTAAGTAATAAACTATTGATAGGTTAAACGTTTTTGTGTTTTAATACATTATAAGATAATGTCGAAGGACCCTCACTCCGTAGAAATAATTCTGGAAACCGCTACCGGTTCAAATGATAACAGTCATTTAAAATAAAAATAAATCAATACTAAGTTAGTCAACAGTAAGTATTAAACGGTTAAATGTTATATTTGGTGTATTGAAATTAGAACTAGAACGAGCAGGGACATGGATATTTAGTTTATGTACAAATTATGGACAGTCAACATTATGTTTATGTAGATTGTGTAGAAATGTACATCTAATTTTGTTTAGCGCTTTTCGAGAGAGAATTAAGCGTAGACTTGTAAAAGGAATGAGGTGACCTAGGAATGTTACAATTTAAACTAAATGAACGAAAAAAGAATGTTATACACTTTCCAATGATTCAATTTACGTCTCAAAGGTGACCAAATCTCTGAGCAATACTCGAAATTGGATCGAATACAAGAATATCAAATCAATCGTGATAACTCGACATTTTCTAAAACGTTACAACAAGTGTTCAAAAATTCTAATTTGTTTTCTATATTTTCTGTTTGGTTTTATTGCATTATTATCAATACATTTTACAGTAAAATTGTGGAATGTTAATTCACTGTCAAATAATACAGTTTAGTCTATAATACCTTGGAAAAGTTCAAGCTTATTAATCTTAAAAATATATCCAAGTGAATGATAGAATCGGAACGATTACACAATGTTAATTTTCATTTGTTTACATAAAGGTATAAAATCATTATCGATATGTATATTTAGTTAATTGCTATTTAATTGTTGATTATGTTCACAGGCAATTCGCCAACTGTTCCTTTAGAGAATTTTAACCAAAGAAAAAGTGAATCTGAGGTAATTGAATAATACAATTCCGAACTAGGTTTTTCATAATTATTCCATATCTTTGATTGTAATTTTGTTTGTCCATTAACGAATATTGAATAAACGATACCTCTGAAAAACGTTCATACCCGACTCCACTGCGGCTACAAAAATCTATTACGACAGATACGTATACGTAAATGTGTGTCTACACGTGTACACGTCAACATTTGTTACGAGCTCGTCGTACATTACACTTATTGCGTACAATGCGTTCGCGTTAGTCGGTTACAGCTGATCGATGGCGATAATAATTCATTGCACGGCAACGCATCCGACTAGTGTTCGGCCGTTCACGCGAAAAAAAAATTATATTTAAACGATAATACGTATTATAAGATTGTATACTCGTATTCGAAAAACATTTATCGTGTCCGACGGGATTCAATTTTTCATCATTTTTTCGACCGTTCCGCGACGCGTCACACAACACCCGAGTCCGCAGTTTGGCCGTACGTGCACTGCCCGAGTGAAAGTTGTACCACGCGAGCCTATAGGCGTTTCGTGACGTCACTGTGTCCGTTATACATGTACGGTAAGAGCCGACGGAGAAAAGAAAAACGTAACAGATCGCTGTGGTTTACCATAATACACATCGCGCACATTGTTACACGTTCCGTCGGCCGACAAAACAAATGCACGTAATCCGATGTGTACCTACCGTTGTTACAGGTTTAGGCGTCGCGCACGAAAGGGTTGGGTTAACGTCACTACGTTTGCCCAAAGCGGACAGCAAGTTTCACGGTTGTACCTCATTGAGGCGAGAACATATATTATTATACTTGCGGGGCTGACGTAACTCTTACGTTGAAGGTAACAACGTTATTCCAACATGAAAAAATATGTCCGCCCTGGGCGTCGGGTTATACCGAGACGGCTTGCGGCGAGCACCAATGCGGTGAAAAATATCTGGGATGAAAATCCGTACACGCTCAACAACGCGTTTTTGGACGAATTTCGGTTAGAAGCCAGCTGGATTTTTCGGTGCAAGTTAATCCATGAACATACCGATGCGACATAATTTGAACGTTTCGACGTTCGAATGCGATCATAAAACAAATTTAACGAAACCAGAACATATGAATAGATTTTATTTATTCTGTTCTGATAAGACGTTTTATACGGTCCGTTACCGTTTACTTTTCGAATTCAAACTGCCAGTTACGTTAAATAATAACTGTGTCATTGTCTCCTCGTATGACGATCCATCCCAGATTGGCGATCACAGCAATACAGCAATATTTTAGCAGAGTGATATTCACGGTTAGTGTTTCCTGAACAAAAAACATTGACTATTCGTCAACCGTAATTCTAGATTGATTTCACACATGAAGAGTGACCGTCGTACTCATAAAATGCAGTATTCATACTGCAACCAAATGTATGATGCGGGTTGTACACACGGGTCGAACAGAAACAACGATAACGCGTTGCGGAAATGATTCGCTCGGAACGATATGATTTCAATGCGATACGGATCTGTGAGAACATTTTCCTGTCGGCCACTCGGTCCGAGTGTAGTGGTTTTGTGATTTTAAACCGTGTCGCCGAGAATCATCGCGTCGTCACGTTTGCGAAAATACGTGGTCTGGGAAAAATTTCGTCGCCGCCACTTGTTTCCCCCCGCGATAAACAGTGTACGTTTTCCAGTGGACCGTGTTGTAATACTTCACACGGATTTCGCCTGGAAACGTGTAAGAGCAAAAACAATACGTTTCGCCGGAAGCGCGTGCCGCCTGCAGTCCTGTGTGCGAAAATGCCGGAAGACCGTTTCCGCGATTACGTGTATGACCGCGGTTCCGAAGGCAAAGTCAGTGACGGGCGTGAGGAGTAGATAGGTACACTCGAGTACACACGGATCCGTTGGCCGGCGGAGACTTGAACGCAGGGTATCGACTATCGCGACGGGACTACACGCGGTCGTCTTGGCCGTAATGGAAACGCCGACGCCATCATGTTCCGACGGCGATCGCTTTGATTCGTTTTCCCAGCATTTCGTTCGAAAAATAATCGATCGAAAAAATATTTCAATAACGTAGGTTTAATAAAAAACGTTTTGCTTTCCATTTCCTACTAACAATGCGTGGTCATCCGCACTATAACAATACATGGCCGGAATTCTACCCCGTCTCGTTGAAACCGAGATTTTGGTAAATCGGTCTACCGAGGTACGTGCACGGCGTACGGCAAATTTGCACGTTTTAGGATTCCTAGTGAGTACAATGAGTGATTTCAATAAAGTATTTTGAAAATCTTTTGAACTCACCATAAATTTTACCTTGCTTGAGTTTGAATTTGTTCACTTCATTCTTACAAAATTACAACGATATTACCGTAAACAGCATTTTATTGAAACGCAATGTTGTCTAGTTTTTACTATCGGGAAATCGTTTTTCCCAATAATTTTCTAATTAATTGTTAAAAATGTATGTAAAGAAAAAAACCAACAAAATTGACGGCACACTGTTTTTCGACGAAATCGATTAAATTTTTTTGCAGCAACTCAATCAATAATAGCCGTCAAAATATGGAATTGTCAATGAATGCTCACGTTATCGTTCATTGCAGACGATATCCAAAAAAAAATTTGAAATTTTTCCGTGCTATTGTTATATATTTGAAATTATCGTGATTTCTTAAATTTTTTCGTAAATTGACATTATAATTATTTTGGTTTTAAAAAAGTTTTGAAAACTGAATACAGTGTTCATCATACATACCGTATACTGGACCCAGACGTTTTGACGTGGCCATTTTTGCGTGGACCGTTTTGGCGTGAGACCATTTTGGCGTGGGACAATTATAGGCTTATAATTATAAATAAATGAATAAATCATAAATATTATTATTAAATGCATATGTAAATAAAATTTAATATATCAGATTTAATAATTAATGACAACTTATATTTTGAGCTAGGTATAACATTTAAAAAAACTAATTATGGTATTATGTTCATAATCGTTGACGACTGTAAAAATTCTTTTGTCGACATCAATAATTTTTTTTTTTTTAGAAGACTCTTACCAGTTTATAATTGATGAAAAAAATGCAATATAGCTAATATATACACCATGATACAATAATATATTATATACATATGTATTTTTTTTGCTTAATTTTTTTTTTTATAATTTTGTGTAGTATTATGTATTTATTTTCATATATTCTGGTATTTCACTTATTATAATAATACTATGAGCCATACATACTATTAATGACATAAATTTAATTTAAATACGCAAAACGGCTATACGCCAAAATGGTCTCACGCCAAAACGGCCATGATGTACTAGACCGATCTTATACTGGTTAGTGAAGAATACAATTTTTATGAGTGTTAGATTATTATATTTTAACAATACTCGATAAAACCATAAAAAAAATTTGTGATTGAAAATTCATAAAACTTTATATATTAATACTTAAAACTTGTGAATTTAAAATTTACTGGAAAGTCACAAAACAATGTAGGCGTTAGAAAATAAAATGTTGATGGGATCGGGAATTTCAAGGAATTTTGATTTTACAATTATAGTTATTCTGTTTTCAATTCATAAATATCATAAATCGTAGAGACTCGAAACATTAACAAAGTATTTATACTAGCGTGCAGTTATTCGAAATATATGAATGCGATTTGCGCTTTTTATAATATTATTGATTCGAGTATATTTTACCGCAGTAGCCGCGAACGCTTTCAAAACGTTTGAACACCGAATTTTATAATAATTATACATTTATATACGATTATTGTGATCAAACAAACTTCATGTTGTATAACCTGTTCGCGTTCAAACGACCGTTTATAGCCGATATAAGATGGACAATGTCGTCATACTACGGAATAGTATTACTTGCGTGTTGAATAAATAATGTATAATAGTTTGGCTATAGGTTTTAGCTTCTATGTTATGAACGTCAAGCGTATCTGGCACAATCGCAATGCGTTTTATTATCCGTTTGATTACAATGATTACCGTCTACTCGCAGAATACCGTCTTAATACCGTCGTAGTGTACAATGTTTTGACGGCAGGTGAGCGGTCGGTGCAAGCATTTACATATTGTACGTGCGCGTATACGTTGTGCAACGTGAATCCTCGTAAATATAACGATATATATTATTTTTATCCATTCGGTGGCCGTGCAAAGTTCAAGAAACCGTAATCTTGCGCAGGTAGCCATCGTACGACACGACAATGTTATAAGTTACGCACTTATGTGAAAACGTGGTAATAAAGTATGTGCCACCTATCGACGTTTACACCGCCGTACGACAGCAGGTGCGGGTCCACTGCGAACTTATCGTTATCGTAATCAGTCGACTGATTTATAATTTATCGGCGAAAACTACGCACTGGAAACAAATAGTTACGAGCGTAGTCCTTGACGGGAACAAAATACAATTATTGCGGATTGCGTTTCCGATCGGTGCAACGTCATGTTTTCATTTCGCAGGAAAACCGCACCCGCTCGTTGCAACGGAATCGGGAAAAATAACAATAAAATCGTTGTGATTGACGTTCAATAAAACTGCGTGTTTCATACAGTCATGACTACAACGAAAACAACAGATTCAGAATCGAATACAACGTGCGACTGCTGAAAAGTCATTGCTCGGGTGACATAGAGCTGAAACGATATTGTTGCACCGGTTAAACCTCACACTTCAGCAGCATCGGAAACGCTTCAAGTGATAAAAATCGTTCAAAAGGCGTTTGATTGATCGGTAAATCTATTGAGATACGCCTGGTGAACGAATGTTTAAAACGTTGATTCCGAATTAAATTTATGTAGAGTACCTCTTGGTACAATCGGTGTCGCCATTCTAAAAAAAAAAAAAAACCTATTTACACGTACCTACCAACCACAATCTATCTTATATGTGTAAGCCACCCCATTACTTTATCTCGGTCTGGATTCACCCCGGTTTTGTATATGATTTTAGCGATTTTTTAACTTATCACTTTCGTTTTCCCGGCCATTTACAATTTCATTGTATCTTGTAGAGCTGTTCGAGACTAACGTTTACGTAGAAAAATTTTCATTCGCAATTGTTAGGTTGAGAATATAGTTATAGAAAATATCGATATAAATCTAAAAATCTATTATATATTGTACAACTTATACTTTTTATATATATCCACATCCTTTTAGAAATTCTAATGTGAGTGCCGTATAATTGTACTGGTTTTTATTTTGAATTGTCTGAATATTATGTAAAGAAAAAAAGAACAAACAATTTGGCTCTTTAGAAATTCCTTAAAAGACGTACAACCTGTAATAACAATAATTATTAATAATTAAATATTAAAAATTACGTTGTTACAAATTTAAAAGTTTACAAACATTATTACAATTATTGATTAGACTTGCGGTTAGATGCGTCAAATAATTATTGTAGATTATAGGACTGAAGATTGAATTATTATGTTTTCAATCAAAACTGTTTAGTTCTTACTTACGACCGAAATTTAAATACTGTTTTTTAAGATTTTTAAGTTAACCGAACATTTCCATCAAAACGTTCGGCAACATCATTTCGGCACTTATTTATAGTATCTAAATTTGATCAAACGTGCTTATTCTTCGGTATAATTATCAACATCTCAACTTTATTTTTAACATAATCCTTCGCCCGAGAGTTACATGTGATTCCGAAACAATAGATGAACCTATGGGTAATTGAGTTGTTTGATCAGTGGCAACAAATCTAAACAATGTATTTCCGTCGACTGTTTTCTAGTTTTCACGATTCGGTCATACGTCAACAATACGCGATGGCATTGTTCGTTTCAAGAAATAAAAAGCGTCCTTATCGAGCGAACAACAAAACATGCGCGCACGATTAACGACAATAGGATACACCAACAATGTCGAAAATATGGAAACGAATTGGATTATGATCACGCAGCACGTGGTGCGATGCTCGTTATCGCGTCTCGTTGAGGGCGTAAAAGCGTATAGAAATGTACGGTAACCGGAAACACAAAAAGAAAATAAAAAGAATGCCCGAAGCGTCACTGCCCGAACGCCGGTTGGAGGGCGAGGCAGGCTGGCGGATACGTGTGCCATACGGCAGGGTCGTGGAGAGAAATCAAGGGCCCCGAGGACAAATTAATCCAGGCCCTTCACACGCGAGGTATTAAACTAACGCTGACATCCAGGTGTCTTCTTTTAAAATGCACATATCGAAGATATAACGTAATCGCAGTCATGGTTATACCACAAAGACTAAGTGAAATTAATTATTTATAGCCTATGGGTTTTTCTTGAAAATGTTTTTTGTCTACGTTTTAAATCAATATTGTAGTGTTAGGTATTAGCACGGTTCATGTTGGTGATCTATAAATAGCTGGACACCACAACCGAGACGTAGTGAACTTAGTCAGGCCTAGGTCCTTTTTTGAAGCCCCAGCTGCCCCCCCTCTCATCGGGCTTACCGGTACGTCCTGTGGCCCACGGTGTAGAGACTGGGCTCGCGACGCGCAAGTGCTTTTGGGGCAACCCGTTTGCACTCCTCGACCACGACCATCCCGCGATTGTTCCGAAAGTCACGGGGTGCGGTCGAGCCAGTACCGCTCGGTCTCCGTAACGAAACCGCCATCGACGATGCAAGTGAGGGGCACAACGAAAGAATATCGGCGAACGGACATAAACGCTGTGGTTGTTACAAGTCTTCCGACAATCCTGGACCTGCGCGACTCGTGTTGTTCCTGTTCGCGTTCTTACCAAATCCGCTACGAATCCATGTTAATACTCGTATTTCACTGTGTGTTACGTACGTACTTGCGCGATGTTTTCATCCAAACACACCCACACACGGCCACTCATATTATTTTACTGAACTATCAACTAATTGCTAATGTTTTCAAAATGTCGGTGTGCCCATACAGTCGGATGAGATGGTAAAATAACAAAAAATAGTTTGTCTAGGAGTAGCCGTGTCTTAGTGCGAAATGTGTTTGTTTAAACTGATAATCTTATTACTTTTATGTTCCAAACGTATAAAACCTTTTTAAAAAAAAAAATCGCTATTAGTACAGCACATATTTTACTCGTTTGTCCGGAATTTAATAAATTATTGTTATCAATAACTTTTAAATGTAAATCATCGAACTATTGTACACAATTTTTAGAAATAAGATATCATAAGAAACTTATAAACTTATCTTGAACGAATTTTAAAATAAAATATTATGTTATTTTAAATTCACACAATTTTTCGGTTATCAAAATTCCAACTCTAGTTCTATGTTGTAAATTTTACTAAAAAAAACATATTAAAACATTATTTACATTTCTTAACATTTATATTTATATAAGTTATACAAATAATTATGTGTTAACTTTTAACTAGTTGACTATTATTATATAAAAAGCTTACTAATTTAAAATAGTAAATTTTTGAAGTTGATACAACACCCTGAGTATAATTTATGGTCCGATATTGTTTCATATCTTCGGGAGCTATAGGAGTTAATGAACTCATGAAATTGTGCAGAGCCACAAATAAACTTAAATTAATTAAGACTTACGTCGTATTTTTTAAGAAAAGGAGAGGTGGATATTCTTGCAATATCCATCTATGATGAACTTAAATGTATAAAAACCAAAATATACTAAGTATATTAATTATATATAATTAGGTATATTAATCAACATTTTCATACGTAATGGGAGTTTATTATTTATACCTTGATTACACACATATATATATAATATAATTGAGGTGGATTAGAAAGGATTTCTAAGGATTTTAGTTGCTATTGTAATACCCTCCAGGCACCTCAATCTATATCTTTTTCTCTCTTTATTTACAAGTAGTACTTTCTCATTATGATTGGTTTTATATTAACAATGTAAATGATGATTACTAGTTTTTTACAGCGACTCTTTAATATTATCATTATTAATGTCGAAAATCTCAATCAAGGAAGTATAAGTTACTTAAATCGTTTACCTGTATTAAACTTATCCAAAATTACAATAGTGAACATTAGTTAGCATATCAAGTGACCAACGAGCATATTACTCATGAATATCTCAATTGCACCATAAATATTCTCCTCGCACATTCATGTCGATGTAATACAATATTTTAACTCAACGTGAGAATGGTACAACGAGTTTCGTATACTTTTAGAATGTCTATAAAAATAAAAGCAACAAGTAGAGAAAGTAAGTTTATGTTTCAAACGATTCACATCCAAAATATTTTTACATTCGAATAGTATGCCAAAGCGAACCATGTTAGCAATTAAAATATACGCGAAATCTTAGAGTTCCGGAAAAATTTCCTTCTTCACCGTGATCGCGGTTTATCGGTACCATTCATGAGCGGGTGGTCAACACAACACAATATCCGTCGTCAGATTCCACCTCGAACACCACGTATGAGTGGTGCCAAGTATCTTTACGGGAAAATTCACCCTCCTCCTGTATTTAACTTTGCGATGGTCAAATTTGCAGTATAATCCGTGTTCAACGTTGTGCTCTAACCTAAGGGAGGGGTGTCTGTGGTAACCGGTGACGCACACTCAAATATGGGTAGCATATTGAATTGAAAAATACCACTCACCCACCAATTCACTTTCTAAAGTAAACCCACTGACGCTTTGCCCCCTCACCACTCTTAAATAAAACTTTATAACTTTGTCAATAATTATAATATCAAAAATATATTAAATAATTTTTTTTTTTGCATTTAATCTTCGACTTAATATAAAATTATTGAATAATAATTTAAATAAAATATAGATTCTCAACTAATTAATGTATAATACAATTTTTAGTACAAATACGATTTATGCAAAAAACGAATGTAGTTATGATTATTGTTATTATTAGTATTATTACGTTTATGAACATCGGAACTTGGTTATAAACTTTTGTAAACAAAAAAACAAATTAATATAATAAAGGATTTTTTCTAATACGCTGCTGTTATTGGAAAATGCCTACGATTGTCTGTGATGTTATGGAAGTCACCTCTATATAAGTTAAAATATTAGTTAAAATATACTATTCTATAGTTCACATTCTTTTAATCGTATTTAAGAAGTAAAAATGTAGATATTTTGGGATCGGGTATCCACCCGACCACCAAAAACACAAGGGACAGCGGCCGGTACCCTTGAACCCACCGGAGTGCGTGCCACTGGTGGTAACCGATTTGTACACTGTGCCGCGCGACCGAACGAAAAATACTAGCCGTGAACGCCTCGGTTGTACACGGCACGTGGTCGCTTAAGCTTCCGCCGCGGTTCGTACGCGCGTCCGTGGCGTATTCGAAAATCGCCAACCCGCGGCCGTGCGTTTTCCGATCGCTTTCGCTGTCGTTCGGTCGCCCGGCCGGGCCCGGGTCATTCCGGTCCGATACTGCCTGGTTCGCGCGCGGCCGGTACGCGCGGTTTCCGATCGACGCGACCGATTTTTCTCTTCCGGCCGACGTCGCCGCGCGATGATCGATGCGATCCGTCGACGACCCGCCGCCAAGTGACGGCCAATAGGCGCGCGCGTTAAACCGCGTCGAAATGCTAAGGACGCGTCGTCATTGTTGCGCGCGCGCGTGTACGTTTCTCGCGTGGACCGCGTCCTCCGCGCGGGTCCCCGAAACGTCGTCCGAAAACGCGCGCGATTTCTCTCAACGAGCCGTCGCGCGTACGGCGGCACCGAGATCGAAAACGTCGGCCGAATGACACAAGAGGTCGTCGCCGACACGTCTCCGCACTCCATACATATGACGTCAATATTTACAACATTCGTCCGTTATTAAATCGATCATCTCTCGTACGTACGCGCGCATTAAACGTTGCACGTACGGTTAGACACGAAAATCGTGGCACCGGCGCACTGTTAGGCTAGGTTCACGTGAACGCGCGTATTTAAATATACGGGTTTACAAATCATCGTTCACATCAGTGGCATACGCAGGGGGGTTAAGGGGTTATAACCCCCCAAATTTTCTCCGATCTCTAGGTTAAAATTTACAAATTTTACAAGTTTGAAATATGAAGAGCTAGTATTAAATACCTAGTATCATTGATTATAGAATAGTCTATTCTATTATCAATGCTATTATTTAAGTCAAAATATATTAAGGATTTGCATAATTTTGTTAATTGTAAAATGTGTTATATTTTTACCTTGACCCCCCCTCCCCGAAAAAAATCATGTCCGTGCCACTGATTCACATAACGCGCGTCGACCACAATAACGACGCAAGTTTCTATTTCCGGGCGAACACGCGCGTAATACCGTGGATTGAAATATCATGTATTATTATCGGACCGTAATGTTGACATGCTCATTTCGATGCGGACGACCGAATTTTCATCTATTGTTTTTGAAAAAAAAGTGTTTTTTAAATATGGAAATTGAAATAGATACGTTAATTCGTGAAATAGAAAAAAAGGCCTGCCATATGGGACATGAAAACGCATGAGCACTTAAACCGAACCATGAAAAGAAGAAGTTGGGAAGAGTTGGTGCTTATTTTTAGCGGTCCTTAGGATTCAGAAAAGAAAAAAAAAATTTTAATGTGACAAAGACTAAAAGAAAACCTTAATTTTAAAGTAGGATGAACCCAATATTTCCTTTCCCCCATTTGTCTGCGCGACTTCTCATCCTTCAGTGAATGGACCATAAACACTCAGCATCTATCACATCCATCTTGATAACAGTGTGAACTGTACTAAGTAATTTTCGACTGGAACATTCCCGTACAACGCACGTTTTATGACGTGCTAACGCGCGTGTACGTGCGTTCATGTGAACCTAACCTTAATCTTGTCCCGCGACCGCGTGCGCGTGTATTGATCGCGATGCTCGTCCTCGCGGTACGTCCGCCGTGTCCGTTTCCGATTCGATCGGTCGACGATTTCTTTTTACTGTCGTACAACACGCGCACACGTCGCAAACGATTCGCTGAGATACGCTAATGCGCGTGGACACCACCCGGATCAGCTGGTTTACAAACAATGTTATATATTTAAGTTTTGGTACGCACATGATTCTCTAATATCGTTGTTACACGTTAATTTTATTTTATTTAACAATACGTGATACGCCCGATTTAATATAATATCGATTACATGTATAATTTGCACAGAATATTTTATTAGAGTTTATGGGTCCTTATTGATTAAACTCATCATTCGGTGTAATGGCTGTTTTCTTGCATAATTGGTGTTACATATTTCTTACCAATAATGGATAATTACGACGAGAATGAAAAGATGGTACTTTGAATTTAATTTGTGCTAATAATTCAGCAGAATCTATTAGTCCATCAATAAGACGTCTTAGAAAAGTCAAATTAGCTTCAAGTTTTCTGTCGGCTAAAGTTTGCATGCCAAGTCGGTATAAAACTAGTGAATAATTATGCATTGGGTGATCAATTTTTAGTGCATATGACGTAAAGTTAAGAAATTTACGTTGAACACGTTCAATTTGATTTCTACCGCAAGAAATACTTGGATCCCACATAATGGCACCATATTCTAATATTGATCTCATAAACGCACAATATAAAGATTAATGTTACGCATTTCCAGTTTACCTCTTCTAGCCAACCCCGTTCGATTGTTCCTCGAACGGTTTTTTTTATTTTAACGTAACATTTTTGAAATATACCGTTTTACGTAGGTTACCCTAAAGGTATCTCAAAGCTGTACAATGTATGGCTCAAACTATTGTCGTAGATTTTTCAATAAACAATAACATTAACCTTCATTCCCTGTCATTTCTTTTTTTCTTATAATTAGTTTCATATGATTATTTATCAAACGAAAAGGTTATAATATTTTGCGACTTATAATGATGATGAAAATAGGAAAACAGTAAAAAATTATGATATTGCAGCATTTTTTTATATTCAATTTAATATTGACTCAACATTGTTACCGAATGCATGTATTACAAATCATTGTATGGCGTATGCGGCAACGAAAGTTATAAATACCTTGTGCAAGCAAAAACCCTTTTAAACAAACAAATTACATTTACTTCCTTTGAAATTAAGTACAAAAATATTGGTGACTTTAATTTTATTCGTGGCAGAAATGACGCGAGCTGTATTACATTGATTACAATCGTGTCGCTTTTAATAATTTCCAACAAGCTAGCATGATAGTAGTAAGTATTATTATTATTTATAACTATAAATCTGTACTGACAATAAGAATAATAAAACAAGATAAAAAAAAATTTGCAAGATAAATATTTGTCCATGTAGTCCTAGGAGAGAGGAGGAGGAATAATCATTAAAACATATGTACACATGCATGTATTAATATTTACAAGCACAATAACAATAAATTAAACTCGATTGTGTACATATTTCAAATGTTCTCTCTCTCTCTCTCTCTCTCTCTCTCTCTCTCTCTCATTCTCGATGATAAATTGCATTTTAAAATAAAATTATTGTCTCGATACTATACACACGGGTATGAAGAAATATAGTCCGAAGACAATTTTCCGACGACGAAACTAACAATTACAATATGCGTTGAAATAAATTGCGCAGAATGATTCAACACAAAACTACAATATTATTTTAACAACAATATTGGGTGTGTGTATACCGGCTGAGTTTTTTAATTTTTTTTTACGATTTTTGCTGTTTACGAAATAATAACTTACAGCGGTAACGTACACCGTACCTACCTATATGTATATGCGAAAACAACGAAACTACAATATTGTTGCAGGTGCACGTACGGATATTAATATTATTATAGATATGCACAGTAGTGCTGGCGTTTTTCAATTTGTGAGTTTAAATTTTTTAATTTTATACACAAAAAATGCAATATCACAATCCCTGCTGCTTCTGCAGTCCGTACTATCGTTGTAACGTGTCTGTGATAGCCAGCTTTAATTCAGTTTTGATTAATAAAAACCTTAAGTGACCATTTTTATTTGGGTTCGCAAAAATAAACCATCAGTAGGTCATGTTGATACGGTAAAACTTATCGATTTTAATGTCCCCATAGTGTACTTTTCTCTTTCCTTTGTATCTTATGTTCACGTTATGACCCGTTAGAATACCTCCGTCAAAATACAAAAAAAATCTCTGGTTAAAACATCTCGATTAAAAGTTTCGATTAGGGATAAAACGCAGTGAAGCTTATTCGATCATCCTGTCCGGTAAGTTACAGTTAGGTATCCTGATATAAACGAGTTTCGACAGCACTGTCGGGAAAGTTTTTGTGTACGAGACGTGAAGGTAAAATTATCATATGAGTATTCTACATGCGTCTCACGTGAAAATGTCTTCAAAATGTCATAACGGTTAAAATTATAACGCCTCGATAGAAACGGATCTCTCGTTCTATCAGCACAGCTAAAACCGTCTTAACATGCAACGGATGGAAACATTTTCAATTCAAGTTATTTCGTCGTGTAAACCGCACTTTCTTCGCACGCGACCACACGCCCTACCATCGTATTTTACAGCTCACGATTACCGTTCGTCTATTTAACACATGGTCTTCGTACTGCAGTACTGCACGAGCTATTCAACCAATACTTATCAACATTATAGTTTGCCAAGTCTAACATTCCATAAATATTCCAACCCCTCCACACTGCACAGTGGTTTGAAACATCAATTTAAACGGCGAAAACCTCATGTTTGAAATGTTAATTTTTTAATATTTTTTTTATGGTGTATAAGTAGACATCCTAAGGAACCTTAATACGAAGTTTAAAATTCCTATGTATAAATCAACGGGACTTACAGCATTTTTTTTACATATTTTATGGTAAAATCACTATTTTATCAAAATATTTACTTTTTTTATGTATTTTTTTCGCGATTTAATATTTATTTTTTCAATATTTTAATACAATTAAACTGAAGTTCAAGCTCTTTAAAATAAGTGACATATATAATTATGCACATTTTAATTTTTTTTTTTATACACAAAAGAAATTTTTTTATTTTTTTTATTATTATTTAACTTCGACAGACTGCTATAAAAAATTACTCAACTTAACCACATATTCGATGCACGTAACATGTTAAGAAAGTTCTCAGTTATTCAAAAATATTAATTTTGTTTGCGTCTGTGCACATATTTAGAGTACAGAAATGATTTACTTCTAATAAAAATTGGTTATCATAACAGTAGTAATTTGCTATATTGATAAATAATTTAATACACACCCACTATTAAGATACCTGATAGCAACACAATAATTATGACCTAATATCAAACCTATGTAGCATTCTTGTCATACGTAATACTATAATTTAGAGCTTTAAGTTGAGATACGCTGGTAGGTGATAAGTACGTGTATGCTATTTAGTTTGAACAAAATTTTATGAAATTCATTGGCATATCAACCTTGCTTCGTTATATGGTAATATTCTACAGTCGTTACAGTCTATAGTATTTTTATACAGTACTGACTAATACTTTCTTTCATTTATTTGGCTATACATTTTATATTTTAATCAATTATTATGGATAACCCATTGGAAGGTAAGTTTTATTTAATGTTTAATAATTTTAGTAGTTAACTTAATCTTCAAACTGAATAGTATGTCTTTAATTTATCAATTTATCTTAAATATTTATACTAAAAAATGTATATTTTTAGTTAGCAGTACGTATAAAGAGACATGTAGTTACTTGTATATTATTAATAGAGAAATATTTGAGTTTATACAGTAGAAAAATACTTTGGCTTCTACCAAATCGGTTTATTGCAGAACTTCAGTATTTTTCTATCATATTTACAAAATAAATTAAGTGGTTTTAATTGGAGTGTTACTTATATTAAATTATTAGAAAGCGAAATATTAAATTTTCTCTGGCGTTATCGAAAAAATGGTTGAAATCAGAGCGTAATATTAATCGATTTAATAAATTTCATACTGAATGGCTTGTTAGTAAATTTAAATTATCTTCACAAGGATTATTAAATTTATCAACTGGTGGTTGACCATCGAAGCAATGTATAAATTGCACAGATAGGACTAAGCAAATGAAAATAAAAACTCTTATAGATAATTCTTCTATCACATTTCCAGAATTTATAGATGCGGCAAAAAAAACTACAAATAGCTAGACAACGAAATTTTTTCAACTTGTAAATAAAGTAATAGCTGCTCCGAACATTGCTAAAAAAATTAAATTTTCTCTGAATATGTCAGAGACAAATAAACCTATTCCATATACTGCCAATGAAGCTTTAGAAATTTTGTTCAAAATAGTTTGACAAAACAACAATATATAAATATTAGACTTTCTGCGAAAGAATGCAAAACTGATATTACCTTATGATATAATTATAGAAGTCAAAAAACGTTATCCAGATAATAGTATTATATCAGAAACCGGTTATGAAATTAAATTGCAAGATCTTCTTAACCACACATCCAAAAGGATATTAAAAATAAATAATTTTAACATTAATGAATCCCATTTGGAGCGGTTTCACATTATATATAAGTAGGGATGTAATGGAAGTAATGGACAATCAATGTACAAACAAATATATTGTAGTCCTTGCTTAACATTAGACAGTGATCTAGTTTTTTTTCTATAGTTCCTCTACAGTTATTTTGTTTCAATGATAAGAATCAAAAAATAATTATTTAGCAAAACATTAAAAAAAAATGTAAGTGATTAAAAAGTAATTATCTAGTCATAACTAATATTTTTTTTTATAATAACTAGGCTTAGAGACTTCTAGCATTTGCATACTTTTTCAATTATTGTTAAATATAACGGAGTGCGAAATAAATTCATTTCTCGGTGGCATGATTTCAGATCTAAAATTTGAATGTACATATTTTTGCATATTTGATAGATTTTGCAGTAAGATGCATATTTTAAAATTGTTATGCTTATTTTGCATATTTTGACAAATTTTTTCAAATTTTATTAATATTATTATTATTATTATTAAAATAAAAAACTATTGATACATATAACATATGTACATATTTCAACCGATCGAAAAAAAAATGTACTAAAAGGACTTAATACTTCCAGTAGTATGCTATCTGCAAACTACCCCTCATATTTCGTTATAATTTTTGTGCAATTTTTGTCAATAATACTATAAAACTGTATCGACGTATAACCCGCTGGATATCGACCGGATGTCGATATAAAATAATAGATTATTTGTTTAGTGTTCAGTTCAGTCGATTATTATTGGTCGTTGTTTTTGCGTCTCGCAACTACACAACGTCGAATCATACGTAAAACGTTGTATGCGTATATTTTGGAACATTGTGTAATGCTGAAAGTACAACAGTCTACAAGTAGCCGACTACAAAATTTTGTTTCAGAGTTTAAAGATACATTTACATCCGATGAACACGTTTTATTTTGTGTACTATGTGGTAATTTTTTTATATAACTGCATATTATAATGTATATTTTAATGATTTTAGAAGCATATTTGTATGCATATTTGTGTATTTTTTAGAGCTATAAGTCCTTAAGCCTAATAATAAACAATATTTGTTAAAATTAAATAATTTCTGTGTTCTAAATGTGTGCACAAACGCAAACAAAATTGATATTTTTGAATAACTGAGAACTTTCTTAATATGTTACGTACATTGAATATATGGTTAAGTTGAGTAATTTTTTATAGCAGTCTGTCAAAATTAAATAATAAAAAAAGTAAAAAAATTTCTTTTGTGAACAAAAAAAAAAAAAAAAAATGAAAATGTGTATAGCTGTATGTTTGTCGCTTATTTTAAAGAGCTTGAACTTCAAATTAACTGTATTAAAATATTGAAAAAATAAATATTAACCAGGAAAAAAATACATGAAAAAAAAAGTAAATATTTTGATAAAATAGCGATTTTACCATAAAATATGGAAAAAAAATTGTTGTAAATCCCGTTTATTTATACATAGGAACTTCAAACTTCGTATTAAGGTTCCTTAGGATGTAAATCCTAAGGTGTGTATTATATGTATTATATGTATTCCTTAGGAAGTAAGTATAGGATGTCTATTTATACATCATAAAAAAAAATATTAAAAAATTAACATTACAAACATGGGATTTTTGCCGTCTAAATTGACGTTTCAGATCACCTGATCGTTACGACGCGATCAATAGGTCGTTTTCGCTTCCACCACGTGTTTTATTTATTTTTAAATTTTACTGACATAAAAGCTACTACTTCCATTGTTAATCGTGGAACACCGTGGACGTTTCTTCTGCACCGGTCCAAGTACGAACGATGCGTTCGCGCAACGAACTTCACGACCGTATTATTACGAGCGCCATTATTAGTTCGTGGTGCGGTCGTCGTCGTGCTGCTCGATAATCGCACGTGCGAGTCGACGGACTGGTGTAGATTTTGTTTTTATATTCCCTCCGGTTGTGCACGTTAGTCGCGCAGAAGCGCACGGAGGCATTACTGTTTGTACAGAGTGATTTTTTCCACGTATACTCTCTTCATTTTTCGCACGCTAAGGTTATCAACAGTTTTCAAATTCTGATCCGTGGAGAAGGTTTGAACCCAACGTCCTGCTAGTGTTTATTTTCCGACGACGCGTAGGTTTTTCGTACCTCTTAAGGCCGATTATCCTGCGGTGCTACCTATGTTCGTTTACCGTACGCGTGCACTGTATTTCTCTATACAAAGCGTGCAGTTCGTTTGTCTGGAATTTTATTTTATGTACCGCAGTTGACAATTTTTCCCACCATTACTTTCTGAGTTGTTCAAAATATACACGAAAAAATCGGTACAATTCCTTTGGTCGGCACGACAAAATTATTATTATTAGTTTTTGATATACGATTTTATTCCATAATTTGTCGTTTTACGTAATCAGTATTACCACTACTACTTAATCTAAATAGATATCACCCAGTACACGTATCAAACCAAATTTAAATATTAATATAGGTTTTTACACTTTTTACATGCAACTTTAAATTTGAAAAATCACGTGAGTATCGGTATAAATTTCTACTATTCTACATTCAAAATTCCAAAAAATTAATAATCAGTAATTATTTGCATATAAAATCATGTGTTCCTGATCAAAAAGCTGATTGACCATCACAAGAATACTCCTCCTTAAGTGGCACTAAAAAATCAATATATTTAATTATATTGTTATATAATACGTTTTCCATCGATCTGAATTCGAAAACATGTATATTTTAATCGCAAAAAAATGGGGTGAGCACTCGTGGAAAATCACTTTGTATAATATACGTGCATGTATTATAAACTCGTTTAAATATACTAAACATTTTACAGACGCAAATCACACGGTTGCCGTGTCGTCGCTATTTTGCATATTGTGTGGAAGCGCGTACAAAAAAAACGGAAACTACGGACATTAATTGCCGCTCGGGTCGCATATTATAATATTAATGTATTACAAAAATATTTGTATATATTCATTTTATGTTACATTATTGTCGCCGTTTGCCGACAACGTTCTCGCCATCGTCTCGATGGTCGCCACTGACGACGCCATTGATGATGACTGCAACGTATCACCAATGCATACATTGTATTTATATACTGCACTCGTTGCACCGTAGATACCAGCTATTTAAATATACAGTGTGTTCCACGATAATCCACCGATTGCGTAAAATAAATGTTTTAGCTTACATTATATTATACTTTGTTTTACTTTTTTTTTTTAATTTATAGAAAATATTTAATACAATTTGTGTTTTGTTGTCGAACAGGTGTTCATTTATCTATTTCATAAAAAAATTTTCGGGTGATTAAGGAAAAATCATTTAACCCTTAAAACTTATCGAGTTAATATTTAAGTTAAATATTCTTAGAAAAGTTAAAAAAACTTATAAAATAGTTTCCTACAAATTGTACAAAAATAAAATGAGTAGTTTTACTTCAACTGCATATAATAAACGATTCATATTGAATCAGTAAACGTTATTTGGTTTTTTTTCTGTGAGTTACAAAAAACCAAATCAAAACTCGATTATTTTTATCAACACTGAATGCAGTCACAATTGGTACATTTTTGCGGTGCACCCTGTATACATACAAGTCTCGGATAAGCGTATTATACACATAGAGTACTGGAACGTATGTTATACACGATATTATATGCCCATAGAAATGTCCAATTAAGAAAACCAAGCTTTTGTGCGGTTGTTTGTGATGCGAAAACGAAATACTTCCCATAATGGGAAAATAGCCCGTAAACCATGCTTGCATGTGTGTGTGCGCGTGTGTGTGTCACGTGCGACTAATTATTCAAATGTGTATTTATGCAATATCGTTTAAAAGTCGCATAGTGTACTATAATAATAGTCACTTTAACGAGATTAGAGAACATATAATGATGGATTATTACACGCACCAGGTGGCGGATGTACCGTCACGCACTGGATTAAAAACGAATGGAAACCGGTCGAAGGAATATCATTGTATCGGACTCGTGCGATGACGTTTCGCGGTGACCACGACGGTACTATTCATTTGACTCTCGATATTTTTTTTTACAAAGAAAAACTTGTGGACCTCGTAGAGAAAAACTTTACGTGCAGGGTGGCCGACCCGGGCAAAGTTACGGCTTACATAATGATGTAGAATTATGATAATTATATGCGCTGTTACACGTGTATGAATAAATAAAATAACTTATCGCGCGCAGTGTTCGAAAATAAAATTGAAAACAACATGTATCAATAGAATATTATGGGATGCTATGTAATATTTTGTCATTACAATAATACACTCATGTATATATTTATTAATATTATCGATGTATTGCCCGCCGTGTGCACATTATTATGTACAACAATAATTGTACTTTTGCCACGAAAATATTAAACCACTAAAAGCGGTAAACACCGTCGCATCAATGCATATACGATGAGTAAGCACATACAGATTTACGTAACAGTTATACCAGTAAAGTTTGTCCGTCAATATGATCACGTGCGATTTGTTAACACTAGTTGCGTGGTCGTCAAATAGTTTAGCTGTTAATTTGGCATTTTTTTTTCAGACTTACGTACAATCATCGTTGATCGATACCGGTCATCGTCGTTGGTATTGAAACATTTGAAGTGGTATATTTACAAGGCATGTTTCGCTATAGCGCCAGTCGAATCGATTAAAACGCAAAATGCGGAATCCGCAGTGTTTTGTTTTTGAAAAAGGTGAAAAAAATAAAACACTGCCGAGTTTTTAGGAACTGATGGGATACGAAGAAAACTTAACGAAACACCTTGAGATGTTACGAATGAAGGTGAAGAATGTCGTTGTTGATATGCGGTCGAAAAAAAGAGTAGTAAAAAATAAAGAGAACGGAATCGGATTTAGAAAAAATCGACGAGGAACGTGTCTTCATTACGCACGTGTGTAAATGTATTATATAATCGCTGCACATGACGTCTTAATTCCATAATAATAATCGGTTGTTCGAAAGAATAGGAAAACGTTTTGACGATTAGTGTGTACAATGTAAAGATTAGAGGTTACATATGTAGGTGTTGTGGGGTACCGGTAACCGTGTTATGATTTCCACTGTTTGCGTAACATTAAACATTCGAGACTGCCCAGCGATATTCATGTACATTATATGTTATACGCGTCATGATTTGTGATATTCAGAGCGTTTTTGGACGAGACATTTTGTGACCGGCCACTAGGAATCGCAAAACAAAAAGTGTCTCTGTGTGAGCACCTTTCACACGAGGCACTTTTCCTACATGAGTCTCTGTTTAGTGATCAAAAAAATGCACGTATTAATTGTTTATTTTTATCTCGGACACGGAAGTAGAAAAAACTATTTTACTTAATCGTTTGACCAAAAAAATAAAAGACCTCGGAGGCTACAACATTAGGTGCATCCTATTGTTCGGAGCTTAATTAGAAAAAAGTCGTACACTATTTCCCGAACTCCTTAAATACAAATATTTCTGATTTGCGTCCATAGAATCAAATCATTCCTAAAAAATTCAACCAAATCGTTCCGGCTATATTGTTAGCATGATTGGATGGCGATGTATTCCGTGATGAAGGATGACGTTAATTTTCAACGGTTAATTTGTCAGCATCGAAACCGACGAAATTCGTACTTATTTTATTTATTTATTTTTTTTGATTTCGGTTATAAAATTAAAAAAATAAAATAAAAATTATCGGTTACAAATAATATCTAATAATTGGTGTTCAAGATACACGTATATCGTCTGAACGCACTTGTTGACGGGACACGCGAATTTGGTGACGCGACGCATACTCCGTACTCTGGTGCGCATGTTTGTCCGAGTGATTCTTTAGCCGAGTGATTCTTTTCGGACACTAGTAGTCGGTCGCGAAGTGTCTCATGCAGTGCCGTGACTGAACTACTCGAAGCCCATGTGCAAATCAAAATCTTGAGACCCATCATCATTATACATTTTCGACCCTTTTGATGAGGCCCTACATTATAGTACGAAATTCGGAGCCTGTGTAAAATACACAGAGTCATGGAAACCAAATGTTGCGACCAGGATGAAAATTCAAAAAAACACCTTTAACCTAACCTTAACCTAACCTAACGGCCCCGTTTAAGTCCGTAAAATAATCGATAATGCATTAATTTCGCATTGATAATAATACTGCACGAGTTTATCGGATCTAAATAATAAATATAAATTATACTCGTATATAAATACGAACTTAAAGGTATGCTATTTACATGAGAATTGTGGCAATAACATGATTTTATTAAAATCATTTTAATTATTTTTTATTTTCTTATTTTTTCCTTTTCCCTTGGAGATTTCCCTGTCACTCCTACACTACGTCCATGTCACCCCGGTTGAGCATCACTGCCGTACACCGTACACGGACAATAATACCACCATAATGTGTTTAATGACCTTAACACTCGTATTAGTACGACACGCGCGACTTCACGTCCCGGAAATATACCTATCAGCGCGATCGAGATCGATCTTATTCGGGTGCCCGTTACAACGGTAGTAAGTTTGTATATGGTAACGACAATGTTAATCGAGACGTATTGACGTTTCTTAAAAAACAAGAAAGACTTTGATCTACCGAAAGGTGTATTATGGACGATTTCGGGATACGTGCCGAAAACATCGGATCTTCTCGTTTTCCCTCGCACAATAACGCCCGCGTTCGATCGACCGAAAACGGCTAGTTCTCGTAGTTCCGATGCATGAAACACCGAATGCATAGGTATTTTTTGTTCTTTCGTAATTTTTTGTGTTTTATCTTGTGTAAGAGTTCTTATGCGAATGCATTCTAAAAAAATAAAAATAAAAATATGTAAATATCGTGCACTACAGCTGGGGACGATGGCTACGTTATATATTATGTTGCGGAATATATTTATACCTAAAGCTTTGTAATACATTGAAAACAGAGGTCAAGCAAGTGGACAAAAGTGACAGAATGAAATTATTACTATCACGTGGAGGTCAGTCGAACGATAAAAGTATGGAATAATTTTTCATCGTCGGGACTTCAACCCTACACGCTCCGTGTGTAATACATCATTTTTGTATTATTATCTTTGCGCATATATATGCATATATAATTGTTTTTCTCTGTACACCATTAAGCAAGAAATTCTACGTAGACTGTGAATAAAAAAAAAAAATAAAAAAAAATTACAATTCATGTTGGCTAATTTCCATGTAACGCTTGAGCTCGAATTTAAAAAATACAAGTTTTAATGTCAAACAAAGGAGCGTTATATTTACATACATTGCATATGATCGGTATAGATTATTTGAATCATTAAGTCGGTGAAGATAAAAAAAAAAAAAAAAATGTTTTGCTAAAAGCGTTTGGACGTCGAACGAAAACAGCTGTTTTGAAACGTATTATGGATAGTACCTATAGTATATACATATTCGGTGGAAAATACATTTAACTCGATTTGCGATTTAATGAGTATATTATATTAAATTATACCGCACATAAAATGAAGCTGATCGAATGAAAAAAAACGAAAATCACATATCATTTAATTACATCACCCGTTTAATATTGCGTTCAAGGATTGCAAATACGTCTCGCGAATATTAACTCTGATCAAGCGCTAAAATGTTAACAATTATTTTCTGATATAATCACGAAAGAGTTTGAGCCAACAACACTGGCGTTCAACTGTGTTTTGTGAATTATTTTTGCGTCGAAAACTCGACGAAAACGCACGATTAATACGTCTAACGTGACTCGTCGTCGGATAAAAAAAAATAAATTCAAATAAATACGCGAACAACGTGTGCCTGTGAAATGTACGCGTAAAACACGACGCTTTGATTACTACGAGTCCGCCTTTGTTTCGCGGACGAGGTAGAGATTACCGCAAACAATGTTCGACAAAATGTGTTTCGTGGGTGCGTTTCGGACGGCCGGTGGTTTTTATTTCAAATTTCGATAGTCCTACACGAAGGTTACTCGGATTTTGACGGACACGAGCTTGGCCGCCACATCGTAATCGTACCGGAGCTGGAAACTGCTACAATGAATCGGTAAAAAGCAGCGGACGAGGAAATCGTTAGCTGATTCGAACGTACGCGTGCACGAATCAAGGTGCCGAGATGTTAATGAATCATTAACGTTAACGAATACGCAGTCGTAATTGTTGTGAAAACGCATCGCGGACGCGTCCGCCGGCATAATGTTACGCGTAATAGTACTGTGTGTATAATATATTTAAAATGTGTAAGCTTATTAACGATGTACATACGCGTGCGTTTATGCTAAATTGTGGGGAATTTACGGTACGATTTTCACATTGCCACGGTGGAACAATGGTCCGACCTTTGAGCGTGGCCGACTGAAGACGATCGCTCGGGTTTCCGTGTGACGTTCTATTACATTTTTTTTTTTAAAAACACTGCGACACGAGTGTAATATACGAGCAGATACCTCCTAGCGGAGTGCATATCATTGATAATGATACCGAGAAAAATTCTGGTTAATTTCCCATCAGAAACGTATCAAATCGAATCGTTCCTCTAAAGAACAACACGAACGAAAAAAAAAATATTCTCATCGATTGCGTTTACAACACAATTCAATGCAGGAACTAGATAATCTAAAACGAAATTATTGTATCAATGTTTTAATTATTACCATTCGTTCGATATTTGAATATCTGTCGCGATATATTGCTTGGGTTTCATTGAAAAAATTACAGTAGAAACGACAATTGCCATCCGTTCAACCAAATTAATATTATACGTAAACCGAGAACCTTATTAAATAAAATAATGTAGTAGCGTAGAGCAATACTTGTGGTGGCACACAAAAATACTAAAATATATTTGCATTGAATCGTAATAATAGTCTTAAAAAAATGCTCTTGCGTAATTTTATTACCAATGACATAATAATATCGTTTTATAATAATGTTTTACTCGTATATTTATTAATTAAATAAAATACAATTTATATAATAATAAATACTTTGACTACATATTGCAAAAATTTAAGACATAAATTCACTAAGTTATATAATATGTATGATAATGTATAAATAATCATAATTTTTAGCGTACACAAAAAAATAATAAAATCCGAGGGACTCATGACATAATAAACAATATATCTAAAAATCATATTTCGATTCCATTGTACTCGCACAATAGTCTAAACATTTAACGCACAATATGTTCCAGATGCTTAGTAGTTATATTTTGTTCTTGCAATTCCCATTCTTCTATAACTGCTTATTATTCCGAATTTTCTTTCTCCGATTACGATACCAGTTTTTAGATACGATGTGTCGCTCTTTGATTGGTAGTTATTATTATGAAAAATTAGTGAAAATTGAGACGATCCTAGTTTTTAACTGCAGCGTCTTGATTATATTTGCTATTTTATATCGTGTGATTTGAAACAATAATACGACTATTGCAGAATTTAATATAGCGAACATGGTGTTTTACCGTGATATGTGTTCGATTTATTCTTTGCGATTCAATTAAGCCGTCATGGTCAGAAAAAGTCCATTTTTATTGCTACATAATATGTATAAATAACATTATATTATGTTTTTTTTTCGGTTTGAGATACTTACATACAGGTGTTATACCTGTATTGTGTTTTATCTAACCATGAAAAATACTTTACATAGATGTATTATTATACACTAAATTATTAACACAATTATTTGTATAAAACCTATAAGAGTATAATGCGCAACGTGTGTACCCGTAGCCGGGTCTTGTTTAAATTGTTTTCCGTCTCGTATGTCTCTGCGACTGTTCGAATGAAATTGAAAGCTATGCTTGAAAATTTTTCTGAAAACCTACTAATGTCCTTGTAGAAGCGCGTACGAAACGTATTGTTGTAGCGTTCTGAAAATACTCGAATCATGTAATGCATTGTAATGCATGGTGCACAAATTGGACGAAAAAAATAAATAAAGTTATTGTATTTATAACTTAAATAACTTATAAACACAGGAAATTTATCACTCTTAATTATTCTCCTTCGTTTTCAACCTAAATCGACGCACCTTTTTTCTTTTTTTTTTTTATATACGCCTACATACGTTTATTCCGTGTTCTTTTTTTGTACGGTGCAGTCGTAGCCGTACGAAAAAACATCCATCGAGTTTAGTATTATTGTCGCAAAGAGTTAGTTTTTCAGTGGTAACAGGTTTTTTTCTACGGTGTATTTCATGTTGCGCCCAAAGTCGCAGTTCTCTTGTTTCCGCCGGAAACGCGGTTGTGACTAGTAGAAAATATCGCCCTTCTTAATCATAATTGAAAAAAATAAAATAACAATAAATATTGAACAAATACTGATATCATTACCCCCGGATAAACCGAATCAACGATATAATTTAACACGAGTATATCGACTGCTGCTTAACACCGTAACCGTTGCAAAGCTGTTATCTAATGTACAATATGGGCTGTTTTTAACGAGCAACGTTCGCTTTCTCGGTCAGTTTGACTGTTTGAGTGTTTCGAAAAAAATCGCGATACCGAGTAGTGTTATCGTAATATTCTTCAAAAGAGATTTTTATCTTATGATGTGAAACCGTTGCTTCATTGGACGTATAGTTCGGCGCCAATAGTACACTATATTAAGTACGTCTTCAGCATCACGATACGGAACCAATTGATCATCGTCCATCAGTTGGTGTGATGAAATATTCTACAGACGCATAGTTATTGTCAGGTTATTATATTGAACCCAGCTCAGCCTCCAGAAATCAAAATTTCGACATTTTTTTTAAATTATTAAAATCGAAATTTATTAGAGATCAATAAATTTCAGTTTGTACCATGATCAGAAGAAAATAATGCAGGACAATGTGTAAACGCTTAAGATACACGGCCTTTGTCAAAACGTTTGAAAAATATACCCGTAGGCCAGTGATTCTCATCCTTTTTGCAGGGTCGCAGGGTTCAATAAACATCGAGACTTTAAAGTTTAAACTTGCAAACTAAAAAATAATAATAATAATGATTTGTATAAAATTTGTTGAGAAACTGGACCCTGATAGTTTTTACAAAGTTGAAGAAGTCGAGGGTTGACGGTGAGAAGACTGAGTTTCATATTTTCTTCTAGAATTGTATATTACTACATACCTAGCGACTGCAAAATAACTGATTTAACAACCCAGGTTAAGTCAATAAGATAATCGATAATGCAGCGATTTTACAATTTAAAATACTGCACGTGTTTGTCGGATCTAAACAATATAAAAATACGTACTCAAAGGTGTACAATAATATGATTTTATTAAAATTAATTTTTTTCCTGTTTTTCCCTTTTCCCGTGGAGGTTTCGTGTCATCCTTATACTCAGGTGACATGTATGACTCCGGTTGGTGACCACTGCCGTAGGCGATCGGCTTACATACTTCTGGGACCGATAGAGACCAATTTGATATTGTTACGATCGGAATAATCGCAGAAGCGCCGAAACTCACGTTTCCTAACAGCTGTGTTCAATATTTTATGATGGTCACTATAAGACACGTTCTTGACAGTTTTACCAAATCTGCTACGGGTTTTCGGGAAAAAAGTGTGCGTGTTCGGATCAAACATTGTTTTACCATACGGCTCCAAATTCAGCGCTATGGGCTACGTAACTAGTATATATAATAATAATAATAATGTTATGAACGATAACTGGAAACCATATGCAAGTACCATGTATATTTGTTAGCCGCGCCTAGACATAAATATGTAATGTGACGAACGGTGTAAAATAGTGATGTTACGTTTTTCAAACGTTGCGCAACAACGGGTTCGGTCGACTTGTCAAAATGCGTCTACGACTATAGGTTATTCCTCACACCATGCCCCAGGGCACCACGAAATTAATCTAGTGACTCGGCGGATGCATCAGAATTAAATAAGATTCAAACGTAATAGTCAGTTAAACAGTTGCGTTTTCGTTGAGATTTTACATCGTTGTACCTGAACTGGCACGTGCGCGTTCGTTTTCTTCCGCTAAGTATTAAAACATCGATAAGCGCGTAAAAAACTAATATCATCGTTTGCATTGAAACTTGTAAGGTTGCTCAACAATATTTGTGTGTCATGTTTCTTTTTTTTTTATTAAATATTTTGTATTCGTGCGAAATTAATTATAAACGAACAAAGACATTTCGAAGAAAGTGTTGTTTACGAGTTGAAGGTTCGGAACGGTTAGCGTTCGTAAATGTATTGGGCTCCGTTTTTGGCGTCTTAAGTGCTCCACGGATAAAAAAAAAACTACGAGAACCGTCGGGTCTCGCGTCGTAATAACGCTGTAATATATAAGCGTATTGGTCAATGCATTATCGAGAACAGCACGGAATTGAATTTTGAAGATTACGCGCGATTTTGAAACCGACAACGAGACCGAAACGAACACGCCGCACCAGTCGCCTACATTTTAACAGATAAAACGCGTATAATATTATTATTATTATTATTATTACACACCGTCTCGTCGGCCAGATTCGGGTCGGTCGCCGCTGCAGCGAACGAAATGTAGAACAAAATCGGACGCACGTCATACTCCGTCACGGTCGTTATCATATTATACATTTTATTTGTTTTTGGAAAAAAAAAATAATAATATGCGTATGTAATAATAATCGTCTTTGTAACCTTTTAATCATTCTCTCGTAACACTCTCGGGTAACGCGTCGCGTGTTTTGTCATCGTTCGCAGTCGTCGTCGCCGACGTGAGAATCGATACGCTCGTCAAGAGCCGATAAACCCGTTAAGACGATTTTTTTAATGCACCTTCTGTAGATCATTATGATTTATATCGATCGACTTTAAAAAACAAAATCGATTGTTTAAAATCAAATAGAACCTACGAAAAAAAGAAGAATAAGTCATCGTTCATTGTACAAACTAGAAAGTTTACCTATTATTTTTTTATACCTTAACACTTTTCTTCTTTTAACTTATGTATAATAGTAATCCAACCAAATTAGATATTTCTCTAAAGTCACTTATTAGATTTATTATGGGTTCGAATTTAATCAAATATTTTTTGTTTTAAGAAAAACTATGTGCAAAGAATCGATTGAAGAACAAATATAAAAAATATTGATAGATAAATATTTTTTTAAATTAATGTTTCTGTACTTATTTTCTTTTACTCCGGACATCGTTCATATAACGTATTAACTAGAATTCAAGACGTCCTAGGAATCCATATTTAGGACAAATTAAAAATTACATAAGAGTCAAAACCTTAAAAGATCTGAAAGGAATGATGCGAGCGACCAATTAGAATTGAGAAATAGAATTGTAAACCAACTTGCAGATTAAAATTTTTTCTTTTTAAATATTTACCTATTAAAGTAAAATACTATTTTATTTTATATTTTTATTACAGTAGAATAATGAGCCCCACCGAACATGGTTGTGTAAAGCCTTGAAAGTCCATAAAGACTAATCCAAAATTATTTTTCTTAATTTAAATATTTAAATAACATTTATAAATGTACAGTCATCGTGATTCAATGATTTAGTATACATAATGATAAAATAAAAGATAAATAATTTGTGGGATAACTTTAACATAAACAATTAATACTTAGAGGTATATATAGTATTCAAGTCTACAGTTTATAGCATCAACCATTTATCCAAGTATATCTTTAAAGTTAAAACTATTATGTTTTTAATTTTAAATTTCTATAAACAGTGACTTAAATACAAATAAAACCATATGAAATAGTATGACCATTGTATGATAGTTGTATAAAAATTATAATATAATTGTTTTTTTCTTAAATGAATGTATTTTGTGTTTTATTATGAAAACCATGTAAAACATACGAATACTGTGTTGAATAAGATTTTGATTCCATAGAGCAGGGCAACTCAAAGTTAATAGGAGGTCAATTTTTAGAAGATTAAAATCTAGCGGGCCAGAGAATAGAAGGCAAAACAAAAATATCATTCAAAATTTGCATTTTAATTAGCATTTATGTACCTACACGAAAATAATAAATTCAACACACACGACAACACGACACGAATGATATGAGAGAAACTAATATAGTAAAATAGATCGGTACAAACAACTATAGTTGAGAGCTATACGTATACATATTATAGATGACATTTAGTCATTTAACGATGTTTAATACCAACTATTATATCGATAAGATTGAGTATAAACGATAATTCATAAAACTGTATGATGGAATTTAAAAATATGGCAAAAAAACGGTCGCGGGCCGCCAGTTGCCCACCCCTGCCGTTGAGCAATGGAAAAATAAAAAGTTTACACTGGATGTGTTTATTTGTAATTTTTGAAGAGGTCAATAAAATTTAATTCGGTGTTTGATGACACGGTCAGGAAATATTACGAAGTGAAACGTGTAATGGTATACATTAAATAATGTGATTTTGCATGAGGAGACATTTGCATTGACCACGTCTATGTTCCGAAAATGATCATTTGTTCTATAATGAAAATCGCAGTTCGCTATTTGTAAGTCATTAGAATTTCGTTTTATTCCACATTTCCAACGGTGATTCATACTTAATTATATTCTTGTTTTGTAAAAAATATTATTTTTAAAAAAATAAAAAAATATTACTATAATCTTATTTGTTTTTAAAATATTACTATTGACATATTCTTCTGGATATGAAAACGGTTGATCATCGATTTTTGTTCTGAAAATAAATGGTTATAGAAATACGACAAACCATCAGCAAACTGATAACTATAGTTATTAAAATAAGCATTTTACGAAAGTGATTTTTTTTTCCTGCACTTAAAGTAGTATTTTAATCGTGCATAATTAACCGTTATTAATTACTCGGTTTGTTTACTTTATCAAGTGTTATTTATCGCGATGACTGGTACTTCACCGACGACATATAGTTACAAACACTCTGAATTCGACTACACGCAACGGCGCCGCAGTCCTGCAAACCTACGACACAGCACAGGTCTTTGCACCATTGGTGATTCGAACAGTTTCACTCGATTAAACAGTAAAATATATTTATTTTTTTTTTGCGTATCATTATTTTAATATTATTCCACGTTCGCGAATAATATCGAAAACGCTTTTGTTGTGCAGCACACGTAACCGATTTTAAATTTTCTTCGTCGTGTGTATGACGTATTCGTATTATCATTAACTGTATTTTATAGTAATATCACTGTGTGCAGTGCAACCCATTGTGAATTTTTGTCCGATTTCAATTCTCCCGAACGAATAGTGCATTCACCATAGTTGTCATAGTATGCTCATAAATGTATCCTTCCTTTCGTACAATTACGGCTACTCTTTTATGTACTCGTGTATGTAATAAATGATAATCGTGTCATTTCTTTCCTATTTTTTTTCATCTTGCTTATGGTTTTATCGTACGCGGTTTGGGAATAGCGTACAGGACAAAATATAAAATACGTTTTTAAAATAAAACATCAGCTCCATGACAGTCATTAATCTTTACAAACGTACCGGCATTATGATACCTACAATTATTAAATTTTTATATTTCCTAATAAAGATATAAAGGGTAAGTCATAAAGGAAACTTTCGTTTGTATCATTGCTGTATGACTCTATAAAATAGTAATATCAACAAATTATTATTAACTATATTATTAAATAAAAGTTCATGTGATATGACGGCAATAAGCTGTTTTTTCTTTTAAATTATCATTTAGCAGCTAGGAGTGTAGTTGAAATGAACAATTAGAACAATTTGAAAATGGAAATATTCGGAAATATTATCATATCGATACTTTGTTTTTGGAGAAACAGTCAAGTAGTTTCCGAATAACTAACTAAATATTATCTTACACCGGGTCCCACTCACTGGGTTTGGTTTTTGTTTAATTTCTGTTGTTAAAAACTTTTTAAATTGTCATATAGTCATAATAGTTCATGTTGGTAAAATTTGAGTTCATGTTTCGTTTTGGTTTCTTGACATATATGTAGACCACTTATTATGCAGAATGAATATATTTATGTATGGTAATTGTTTATTTCGTTTAAACTTATGTCTATAAGTGTTTATAAGTTCACTTGAACAACAGTTCGCTAGTTGTCTCGGCGTTCAAGAATATATGTTATCACATCGTTCTATTCGTTATTGAGATTCGTAGTCACTAGTAGTCACTATTAGAAATTACGAACTTAAATTTAATTTAATTTACGAATTTTAAACGAGTATTGCTTAATTATAAATTTTAACTCCGAAGTGTTTTATGAAACAATGTTGAAATAGTTTAATTAAAATGGTTTAGCAATAGAAAAAAAAAGTAATTTTCATAATGACATGCTTAAATTAATTGAACTAAATATAAACTGGCAACCTGAACGTGTGTGTGCGCGCTTAAAGGAATAGATACTGCGACTATCTGAGTTTGACAAGAAAAATCGATCCAGGAGTTACTCAACAAAAGAAGTGAAATCAGTTGAAATGAGTGATATTATAGATTATCAAAATAAACCTGTATGGTACGGATTCTCCATATGCATATATTATAATAGGAACGTTATGCTTCTTCATCGCCATGGCGCTATTCACTATCTAAATTTAGTCGCTGTACAATACATGGTTGTCAAAAAAAACACGTTCTCCGACGTCCTATCCGTATGTAAAACAATGGATTTAAGCGAGAACTACTTTTTCGGATAATCTAGTCCTGGTGATTGATCTCAGCAATGGTTCGGCTCAGTGTAGTAAAATGTAAAATTATTCTACATTTAAAATTTTGATCGCAATGACATTGGTTACAAAAATAGCTTGACTGAAATACGGCGGTTTTACTAAAACTACTTACTACTTACTACTTACTAGGGGCATGAATGGTGGAGTCGAAAAAAGACAGTCGGTCAAGTTACCAGATGGAAGCCGAAAGCAAAAGACCGGTCGATCGTCCAAGGCGAAGATGGATAGACAGAGTCCATAAAGACTTAACATTACAGAGAATCCTGAACGGTTAAGAACTACGGATAGAACTATATTACGAGATACGGATATACGGATACTAGCTACGAATAGAGACAAATGAAAGAAAGTGATGTTTGCTGCAAAGGACCTGGACGATCCATACTAAGCAAAAAAAAAAAGTAATAAAAAAATAGAGGTATTTATAATATACTATGTATTTGAAACAATGATCAACAAGCTATGTATTTTTACGTTTCATGTTCGATCTAAAAATCTTCAAAGTTAAACTCGGAAAAGATTCGCTTCACAATTATACATAAAAAGCACGGGTATACTTATAGAATCAAGATTCAACCATTGTTTTTTCTGGGGCAATGTGCATATATCATTATATTGTTCCGTTCGAAATGATCGAAAAAATATTTTAAAATTAATATTATTTGGTTTCGTAAAGGCCCGTATGAATAAGAATAAAAGATATACAGCTTTTAGGTAAGAAACTAATAACAGTTATATATGTTTAAACATTACAATATGTATACATAATAATAATAGTATTTATAAGTATCGCAGGGTCTGTACGAGTAAATGACGCGGGACACCGTCTGTACTACCCAAAGGGACGACTGTATATATTTCATGCAATTATAGTATAAGTATATGTTTTATTTAAATGTTAAAAAAATCAATTAATATTTAACGAAATTTTATGAGCCGGCAACCTCAAGGACGCATGTTTATAGTTATCCAACACGTGTTTGTATATAGTATTAAATTGCATATTTACAAAACGCGAAGTTCATGTCAATTAAGTTTAATTAAATTATAAACACACGAACACTAATATCCAAATGTGTATACCATGTTTCCATAAAAAGATATTTATATCGTTTTATCGGATTACTATTTTTTTTCTTTTTTTTTTTCGATATAAATGCATATTATAATATTTTTATTGCAGATGTCGTCGAATAAACCGTATTTATAGGTAAACACTGCACAATAATTTACACGCGTATATTGATCGAAATCAGAATAAATGTTTATATTATTTATTTTAATATTTAAAATGTATTTAAAATTATTGAGGGAAAGACAAACACGTTTATTTTAAAAAATTTGTTTTTTTATAAAAATAAAAAAAAAAACATAAGAAATTAAATTGTATCGAGAAACTTTGTACAAAGAAAAATATAGCTAGATTGTTTGATAATTAATGGTTTAATAATATGCTAAAAATATTTATGTGTCATCATAGTGACATGTTTTTCTTTTACTTGTCAATATTAATTATTATTTCGAGGTATACACATTCGTAGATGTACAAAATAATATACAAGTATAAATGTAAAATTATAATTTTATACAACGAAATGTCTTCTATTTTTTACGTCTATACAGATATAGTTAGTAAATATATTTGTAAGTATATCTTAGAAAATAAGCTACGTGAAAGATTCCATTGTTAAAACGTGTTAGATTTTATAATCCTTAAATTTGGATAATTATTATAATTCGTTCCATAACTTTTGTCGTACAATTTTTAATTTTGATATTAATTTAGATATTGAATTATTGTTTTTAGATAAATTCCTTGAATTGTTTGATAACAAAAAAAAAAAAAACGTACACCTAAGTTTTCTGTATTTTCATTATTTATGAACTATAATTAAGTATGTAAATTATTTTAAATTTAAAAGTGTTTATTTTATTTTGCAATAACAAATAATGTTTTAAATTCATTCAAAACTGGACGTTTTTTTGGAGATAATTGATTTTAATAACAAAACCAATGGATTCTTAAGTTAACATGTACCTAATACCCGCATTATACAAATAACCATGAACTGCAGGTGTACTGACATACAAATGCAATATAAACGCCTGCATATGATATTTCAGATGAATATTACGGTTACATAGCCTTATATAACCTTATAAATCCAGGGCTATCGATTCAATATAACAAAAAAAAAAAAAAATTAAATATGCGTGCAATAATCTACTAAAAACCGACGAAATTGCTTGGAAATATTATGCTCTCAAAAACCTTAAAATGTACAAAAAAATCTTACTTTTAAATATTTTAATCGTACGATTTTTAGCGTAAAAACAAATGACTACGAAATTAATTAGCAGATTGAAAAAATATAGTTTGTCTTCACATATAATTGGCATATAATGTAATAAAATTAACTAAAAATGGATTTCATGGAAATGAAGACCTTAAAACCTGTAAGTCTTGAAATCATACTTCAAAGTTGACAAATAGAAGTTCAAGTTTGGGTACATGATCGTCACAATTAATTCGTAATTATGATTCTATCAAACACTGTTTTATTTTTTCCAAACATGAATAATGAATAAAATTATTTAATTTTATATCAGTTTTAAAATTTTTTTTATTATTTTGAAAACTAAATAATACTTGTCTTATGTCACATAATAATATTATTTTGACCCCGAAGAGACACATTTAAAACTACTAAACGTTGCATGAAGTGGTTGGAAAATGCTATATCTGTTAACCAATTAGAATTCGAAAGTTTGAGGAAAACTCAATTTTTCTCTGATTGGTTATAGTAATTGAAATAATTAGACTAAAATTTAATTTACAGATAACCTATCTATGAATCTAACTAGACAATATTATGGACATATCGTTAGGCATATCATCTTTTACGTGTTCAAGGACGTTTTTTCATTGCCTATGAGGTTTTTCACTTAAACGTATGTATTTACGAAATTTTAAACAATATCCATCACATATTTAAAATATTTAACAGTTACGCGTTTTCTATGGACAATTAAATTAATATATATAACAATTGAGGAATTCGTATTATCTGTACAAACCACTATACCAAAAGCCCCGTTGAAATGATTACCTTTATACATTGCTTTTACATTATTTTATGAATACAAACCGGAACAAATCATTAAAAATGTGTACAAATACATTGGCTCTTGATGACATCATTGTATTTATCTGTGCAGCTCGCCAAGATATAGATGTTGGCCACCCCCGAATTATAATATTCAACGGTAGCAGATTATCTTACATTGTTCCGACACAAGAACTTTCAGTATCCTCTTTCATCGGACCGTTATTCAAGTTGGTTATCACAATTATCGTAACTCCATTATAACACTGGTGCGCGCACAAACTCGAACAATTTTAATTCATATTTGATTTTTTTTTTTTTTATGGCGTCTCAAAAAACATATTGAGATGTAAATTAGCTATGGTCTAGAATATAATAGCTTTATAGTACATACGTAGCACGTTAATTGGATTCGGTAACATTGATTCAATCGATTAAACATTGATTATTATCTAAGATCCTTTAAGTCGAAACCATCGTATGCCATCTTTATTAAATTGTTGTTAAAAACCCGTACGATTTTTGTTTATTAAACTCGTCCGTTAGAAATGACTGGTATATAGTTGGACGCCATCAATGTTCACCAACATTTATTATCACTAATTAGTTTTACAGATGTATAACAAATTGAAGAATGAGGCAGTGACGAATCGACAAACACGTTCTTTAAATGTTATCTTGCTGGTTTTGTATTATTTCACTCGCACGAGTATAAAAATTAAAAACATATCCGAACACCATAAATATACATTCAAATATGTATTCATTATATTCTTGTGGCAATCCGCCCGATTATAATTTATTGCAAAATAATTCTCATGAAATATTAAAGGTCGGTTATTTAATAAAAATAATAATAGCACGATGACGGTGATGATATTAACATTTTTTTTTTTTTTATTACTGTTTTGATTTCGCATAAATTGTGCATAAATATAAATAATTATTTTAAATCAGGAATATGAATGTAAGAAGGAAAAAAAATGCGAACTTATTTCTATTTTCAATAAAGCAAAAACATACCTCAGGGTCTTTTTTACGAAAAAAGGTTGTTTATCGAACGTGAACTGAATTGTTAAATTTTCATCGACATTTAATCGGCGGTAACGTTATTCGGTACAAATGAAATCGCGGTTGTTCGACGTCCGTTGGAATTCATTCGTCGGGAAATTTTTTCTAACGCGGTACTCGAAAATGTATTATAAAATGTTTTAAGCCACCCGGAAAATTATTCTGGACTGCAATTAAACGTCTGAACACTAGTATCCGATCAATCGGATATTCGTATATAATTATTCACATCGAATACAACGTTCGTCGGCTTCCGTGCACAAGGTTCTGTATTGTTTTGGTTTTTTATATATATTCATTACTCGCTTCCTTGTATTCGAGACGCGAGAAATTATTCGTTTACACGACGTTCAATCGCTGTAACCTCGTGACAGTACAAGTAAAAAGTTTTATTCGGACCGTACGTGCACCGCAATATTTCGCGACGCTCCGTTTTGGCCATAACCCGAAAACACTGAGGGTATAGATATGTTACAGCAGAACAAAAAACTAAAATCGTATTCGTGGGCCGATTCAATGGAACGTTCGGACCAGAACGCATTCTGCTTTACTTCGGATTCGCGTTAAACATCGGAGTTTTGTTTCATACACCTATGGTTTCCGTTTGTTCTATAGTTCGCGTGTGCGTTTTGTTTTCGAATTTATATATTATTTTGTTGGGCAATTAGTGAAAGAGAAATTTTTTTAGATTTCCTAGATTTCTCATCTAAATACAACGGCTCGGTGTAAACAATGCTATGGCGCAGAGAAAACCACTGCAAAAATTCAATACTGCACGCAAAACTAAGTACATCAATAATATGATTCTACGTACAAACAAATAATAGATTATCAATAACTACAACGCCATTACTCGTCCACCAAAATAACATTATGTTATTAATTTTATGGGCGAACGTAAATTGCGTCCAACGAAGGGAAACAATTGTAAATTGCACCAGGTATTTTTCAGGTATAAATTTTTGTGTAGTAAATTGCACCCGGTATTTTTCAGGTACAAATTACTGTATAGTAAATTGCGCCCAATAGAAATATTATTTTTGTGATAGTCATATAGCATTACTCAGAGTATATGAAGAGGACACCACGAGGAGGCGACTATCATTGTCCTCCATAAATGTTTTTTTTTTTGGTTTACTTGAAATTAGTAAATTAATTAATAAAAATAAGAAAATTAATATATTTTTTTTTAATATTTTGGTATAAATAATAGTTTTTTAAATATTTTTGTTAGGTTAAAAATGTTAATAATAAAATATACAGTTATAAGTTAAGTGCATAGTAATGAGACATCATCTTCACATATTCAACCCTCATAATCGTGTTTTCATTGTATTGTTGAATCATTTTTTCCATTTTTTGAATTTTTTTTTTTTGATTTGGTGTTTTGGTATGGAGAAACAAATGAAATGTATATTACTTATAAGGTTAGGTATTTAGTTATTAGTTATTAGGTATTATAGATATTTATACTATTAATTTTTATATAAATTTCAGATTGTAACTCTAATATTTTATCCATAAAATTATAAATATGAGGTTACTTAGATAGTAGATACTATGGGCACAATATACTATACCTATTTTAGACCCCGAAAAATTCCGGGCGCAATTTACTATACCTATCTTAGAACAAAAAAAATCCCGGACACAATTTACTATAGTATTTTTACTACCTACTTAAAGTGAGCGCAATTCACAAGCGTCCAATTTTATAACGTTACGTGTTCGTTGTGTGTTCATATTATTACTATAAAGGTCTCTCTCCTCGATTTTATCGTAAACAATTTTCGTTGTGAATAAAATATTCATTTTTTATTTCTTACTCTTCTCTGGCGTATTCTCGGACAGCTCGTGTGTGTTAGTGCGCCGATCGATCGTTTGCGAAACTTTTAGCCATCGTTCCGGTTGCGTGTCGTCGAAGGCTAATCGCAACAAAACGTTCCTTTAGATTTACAACATTATTATTAATATATGGTTGATTAATGCGTTGCGCCGGTCGCAAACAACAACGTAAACGCAATATATTCTCCTGCAGCGTACAAATACTGCAAAATATAATATTATTATTACTATTATTTCGATGCTACCATAATGCAATACACCACGTCAACATTGTGAAAATAAAACGAATCGATACGATTAGTGTTCGAGCGCGTTTCATCGACGTTTCCGCAAGCTCGTGATCGTCTTCAGTGCACCCGACTCGAAGGGTTAAGATTACGGTGCGAATACCGTAGACGAATGTAAAACGCAAGCGAGAGAAGTGCAGTAACGATGTCCGAATCGTTATTGTTGTTCGCACGAAGACGACAACTGCGATTTGCTCGATCGCACCGACACACTTAAGTGACGTTTAATTAACGTTAAATTAAGAATAAATAAACGTTAATTAAGTCGACGCTGAAAAGCGTCGACTGTTGCAGAGGCGCTACTAAAACGTATCGAGAAAAACTTCGAATTACAATAATAAAAATAAAAAAAAAACGACGTACAAAACCTGCTTTAGGGCCCGGAATCAACGGCGATGGTTTGTATTAAAATCGTGGCCGCGCGCGTATTGCGTACCTATCGAAACGCCAAGGACGACTGCGAAAGATCGAAAATAGATTATTTTATAAATAACAAGCGGATCGCTCGAAAACCGCAAAAACGAATTCCGCGCGTGCGTATGACCGAGATTTTGTTTTCGTCGGCGTGGCGATACACGCACGTTTATTAGGCGGAGATAATTTATATTTGTTTTACAGCTTGGAGGACTGCCGAAGCGGTAATACGGCGTACCCGTGCGCGATACATTATATTCGCGCAAGCACGCGAACGTTATCCGATCTCGATCTAGTTCGATATAATACGGGGATCATGCGCACACGTTCGAGATCAATCGACGGTTGTGGATACGTGTCCGTCGTATTAACGAGCGTCCACTACGATTTATTACACTCGAAAAAAAATCGTGAAAAACGCGTGCAGAGTGTGCACAGGCGTAGACCACCGTTGAAGTCACTTCGGTTTTTTAACCATTATTGCCGGTGCTGAGTATGTTTTCGAACGCCGATCGGGTCGATTTCGCGTCGTCGATTACACTACAGAAAATTGCTTTTCGCCGTTCGCGCGGCACCGCTGCGCCATTGTTCTCTTGGCAGAACGCGCGTTGTGTACCTACAGTTGTGTCCGCAGTCGTCCGTTCCGAATAAATATTAATCGTTTGACGTTTTCTATTTGACCTTTTGGACACGAAAATAAAAAAATAAATTTAAACGAATAAAGTACCCCGGACACTAACGATAAATCATGGTTCTAAGGATAAGTGTGTGTGCGCGCGCGCGCGTGTGTTGACCTTTAACAAACGGAAACGCATAGAAAAACACCTTCTCCGCGAATAATCCCAGCAAAAACGTTGAATCACAATATATAGTAATCGATTTCAAACCAACAAGTTGTACGACAGTTTTGCCGAGAAAACGAGTTTTTTCTATTACTTGTATTATTTCGTTTTCGATGTGTAATAACTCTAATATTATTATATCGATCGCGTATAGTTCAGCAGCAGCAGCCGTTTGACGGACGAAATTAATATTACCCTCGTAAAAAGTCCACGTTCAATTGAACCGATTTTTGTGATGTAAGCATCAATATTTAACGGTTATCTATTATCAAACGTTATATGAATAATATAATCCGTGTCTATGCGTAGTTTTTTTCACGATATTTTAATTTTAGACAAAAATTGATAACGAGCAAGAATGGGCAAGTTGACTATTGCTTTGAACCCGTTAAGTCAATCTAGAGAAAAGTAAATTGAGTTTAAAGTGGAAAAATTTCCCTTTTTCATTTATATACAAAATGTACGGGAACACAGAATTTAATGTTGGCTAGTGCTGTTCTACGTTTATCGAATAAATTATATCTTATTGAAAAAAAAAACACAATCAATGTATTGAAAAAGTAGCGTGGTAAATTTTTACAGTAGTGTTAGAAATAGAGATCTACAATTTGAAAAAAATTAGTACCAGTAGCTCTACTGGTTTAAAAACAAATAAAAATAAAAATCGCGACGTCCCGACCACTACGTGGGTGTAGTGTCCTCTTAAACATTCCCGACGACGCGTGGACACGTGATCTTAGAGCTGATCGGGTCCTGACCAGGTTTGCGTTATTGTACATATGTATTAACATAATGCAGTGTAGTTCTAATATTATCAATTTCCCATCCCACGGACTTGTGTCAAACGGCCATTTAGTATTCGCCGCGCGCTCGTCTATGTAGTAGCCGGAGACACGTCGAATTATTATATTGTTGTACACGTGATGTGCACGAACTATCCGTATTGAGTGCCGCACAGTGCGCGCGTGTGTGTGCTCGGAAAACCTGAAATCCTGAAATTCGGCGTGGGAACCAAATATACGATTACAAAAAAAAAAAAACAGTCAAAAGACTCGCATATATGAATGATAATAACAGGACGGACTCAATCGTTGTAAATTGTATTATTATTATCATATTCGTCGTCCTCATAAACACCTCGTGTTCTCGGTCGACTAATAATTCTTTACGAGTTACATGTATCTGCTGATAAATATGATGCGAAAATGTAACACTACCAGATCTTCGATGATACATTTCAATACTTAACGTTTTATTTTTGCGCAAACCGATGCTACTTGCAAACAGAGAACTTTTTCAAAAACGTATTGTTTGGATCATGCTCGCTATTGACGATCAACTTTGATTCGTAGGGCTCCATTTTTCTTTATCAACATGACTGACTTTAATAAGCTTACGTACGATTCGGTTAACTTTTTGAGTGATCACACACATTTTTTTCGCATTTGACCACAACAACTTTATACGATTATTCTTTCGTCACTGGTTGACTGTTAAAAAGTTGACGGTTCGATTTATTGGCCAAAAAGATATAAAACAAAATAAATAATATATTCGAACAATACACTAAATACAAGCTACTATAGTAGCTGGTATACATATACCAATACCGAATCCGATTCCCGTTTCAAATCGACAGTTTTTATCTATTAAACTTACTACGAATGTTTTGGATGAGTTGTACGCCGCTGCATGGTATACGCATCGAGTTATTTGAAAATAAAAATGTTTTATTTAGATAATCAAGTATAATAATGTTAATACACTAATGGCGGCTAGAACCGTTCCCGTGCGGAAATGATTTATTTCGTTTTGAACATAATACACCGGTACGCATAGATAATGCGTATAATCGACCTTTCAACGAGTCTCTTATAGTTCTTACCCACACGTTATTTTTTCTTTTAATCGCAAAATACGTATATATATTCTGTCACAACGAAGAATACAATATTTTCTTAACGTCCACGTCCATTGTTGACCGCCCAATATTTACCGAGTTCGTGATATGTAAATAATGTTCTGGAGCGTATTATTCAAATTACTTTGAAACGATTATCATTCCCAATGAAGTGCCACCGTGTTCGTATACCTGCCACGTGTGGGCAACACAATATGTTTTCCGCTACCGCTTATCTCAACAATTCAACGTTCTTATCAAACAATAATATATCGCCGACAACGTTGACGCGCGCCCGCCGTTAATCCAACCGTGTTCGTAGTCGTTTTGCGACAGTCATTAATCAAAATTAGTTAGTTAACACCTAATATCTTTCATGCCCATTACAATATTGAACAGCCCACTAGAGGCGCCCACAGGTTTTCCATGTTCAGTTATAATTACAGGGCCCCCAAATTTATTTTGGTCTACATCCATACGACCATCTTCGTTTGATTGAAATAATTATTTTCCTAACGCATGTTTTCCTTAAATTATTTTAAAAATATTTTTCAAATTCCTGTACAACATTTTTTTAATAGGGGTTTGAATTTAAAATTTTACAAAAAAAAAAAATCTTCACCAATTGGTCTGGTGCTCAGGGCAGTTTTTCAAACACGATAACTTATTAATAATTAAATACTCCAAAGATAATACTACGAGTACAACATATATGATAATTTTGATAGGTGATTTAATTTAAGGCATTTATTTTGACTTGTTTTATGAAATATATCTATTACTTCATCATAATTGATTTCTATGTAGTTACATAACATAATATTATATAAATATTCGGGCGGCTTTCTGAGCCCTGACACTAACTACAAACACAATCAACATTATTATAGTTATCTATATTAGTTATTATATATTTATATTTGTTTACATATTTGGCACTGCCAACTCATTACGTCTTATTCAACGATCTAAAGATCCTGATGAATAGTTATGCGTTTATAGTGTTTGCTTCAGAGTGGGGCCACCAAATGTATGTAGGCCCCGGAACCCACAAGATATCAGTGCGATCGCCCCACTTGGTACCCTACGTAGGCGCCACTGCTGCTCATTTCGATCGCATCGATGTGCAACGCTGGTGCACGGGTTTTTGAACAACACATCGGTCGCTAGGAGAATAATTAACGTGCAGTAACAGTTCTACAGGGCTTTGGAAAAATCCCTAATGCGCGTGCGTAAGTCACATGCACATGATAGAACGAGATTTCTGTGTTACGATCGTAGCTCACGTAAATGTTGTACGCCGGATTCGTGAAATCGGCAGGAAAATCGTCGAATCCCGCGTACTCGGCAACGGCGTTGCTGATCTCGTGATATCGGCAGTTTCACGAATCCGACGTCTGCGTAATATGTATACCGTTTGCGAACGACGAACAAATTTCGACGTGTGTATTTTTTATTATATTTTTTCGTCATCATTGGCTGGGCGGTGTACGAAACAGAATTATTATTTATTAGACTATTGTTACGCGAACAGTGTTTCGACGAACACTCGCTCGACGAGACCACTGCGGTGCACACGAACAGGATGTGTAAGGTTAGGTCAAACAAGAGAAAAAAAAATTAAAAAAAAAGAAATATACAATCGGCTGTTTTTACACGGTTTTAGCGCGGTTTTTGTATGCGCGACGACACGACGTTCGAATGATTGACGAGACGATGCACGAACGCATCGCGACAAAAGGTGTGTGCGCGCGCACACGGTTCGGTAATCTTTTGCGGATAATACGAAAACCGAAATGGTTTCTAAAAATGAAGGATGCAGAATAGAAATGAAAACTGCGTTGGACTCAAGGAAAATTATCGTTAATTATTATCATTACACATTAGTTCAGAACTGCAAGTCTTAGGGAAAATACCAAAATATCACAGCACGGGATTGTTATCGACATCATAACAGTTGAGTTAATTTTTTACATTTCTTTTTATTTATCATTTCATTAAAGTTGCATATAAGTTTTACTCGATATAAGAATAGAATTTTCATGAATGAAACGTTATTGATGATTACGCTAAACAGTTGTACCGTTCTGTTTGTTGGCAGGAATATTTAGTCAGTGTCAGAAGCTTCCAGAGGCGGCTTCATCATACATTTTGTGGTTTATTGAACTACCAAAAATTTTGGGGTAGGTGTCATTTTAGTAGGTGGGTACTTAGTCTTGGCAACTGGCAGTGGTAGGTAATATAAAATTGGTAATTTAATAGAAATTAGTTTAATTGTTGTATCTAATATGACTTTTTGGTAGGTTGGTGGGTGGTATTAACTATGCTTGAATCACCGACTGAAAAATGTTTAACCGTCTATGGTCAAACTTTTCGTTTGGTAAATTGCTGTTTTAATATTTCATATGATTCGCGATTGGTATTATGTGTTTTACGCGATAATCGCATGTTTCATAACAACTGTTTTTCGAAACAGATATCGTTGTCGTGTCACTGTTACATTTGTAACGTTAAATTTTTTTAAACTCGTCTAAACCGTTTTAGGTCATAATGTACGAGTATCTCGTGTTCTTGCTAATACGGTTTGTTTTAAATTTCGCGAAACGTAATATCAAAGATATTCATTGTAACAACTGTAATAACCAAGTCAACACCGTTGTGTCTGCATGGATGCGCAACAGCGTCCGAACGATGCGTAGATCGCATTAAACATTCGTGAACAATTGACGGACCATCGGTTTTGAATAAGTTCTGTAAACGAAACGATTTCGATGTATAAAAAACATATTATTCTAACAGCGCAACAATATACAGGAGTTAAATACAACTGAGTGAGAATTGCGGTCCACCAGAGGGGCTTCGCCGCTGCGTACAGGATCTACTTTGATATTATATGTTGCGTTATGTCACATTTCTGCGTTTCTCTGATTTTCAACCGATTCAAACGAAAACAGGCTTGTAGGCGTGCGAATAAACAACAGTCACAACGTCTTATGCGTTCACGCATTATTGTGTGTATTAAAACGCAGTTAGTGCGACGCACGGTCCAGAGAATTTTTAATACCGTGTTGTAATAACACGCGGAACACGGATATATTTCTATAATTATGTGCGCATCATCATCGTTTAACGGATTCTAATCTATTCTTTTACACAAACGTACATGTTAAGCCACCTCGTGTGTTGTACATAAGTACGCTCGTTTCGGTTAAGATATCGAACAAATTACTGTGCCGTTAACGATAGGAACAAACGTACGAATCGTGTAAATATATTTATACCTCTTTACGAAAAAAAAAAAATAAAAGAAAGAAAGAGAGAGAGAGAGATAGAGTGAAACAGAGAGGGCGAGGAAAGGGCAAACATCTACTTTCCCTTGTTTGCAACAGTTGGGGTATGACGCGAACTCAGCCGCGCGACGTTTCCGGTGTCTGATCTTTGGACACAATATAGATATATACGTATGCTTACATACGGAAACAACATATCCGTTTAACGTGATGGGGATAAAAATAAAAACAGTAAAAATCGTCGTGAACAGTTTTGTCACGTTATAGTAAGACCGGTGTGTATTACGAACAATTGGAAAAATCATCCGGATATACTTTCGATTTATTCCGTTGGATTTATTTTCAAGGTTATCCGATATGCCCGACGCGAAAACTGGATACATTTAAAATCTACATCACTACTTTTAGTACATATAAGTACATCGTGAAACATATGTCTGTTCCGGTCTTATTTCTGTTTCTAAACTGATTGTGCCCACACGGGTTCGGAACCTCTTCCACGCGGCTAATGCGCCGCGACAAGATGTTTCTGCGTGTGCGTGGGCAGGTTAAACGAATTACGATACGCGAAGTCTCTTCCGCAGTCAAACGGACCGCAGTGGGGCAGGTCGCGCGTTAGATCATCTTTTTGGCGACCATCGCACGAGTTCACGACCAGGAAGAACGTGCACGTCCTCGAACCCTCCCACCCGCTTCCACCGCGTGTTACAGATTATCGATGATTTCGCTCCTGACACGGATAAATACCATCCAAGTTTTATTGTGAAACTATTAGTAGTATACAAACGACGCCGCACACATTTACGTTGTTGTGTTGCACATAAATATATCAGACCTCAGACAGTAAATAAAAACCACTTTGCAGCAGTACTTTGCATATCCCACGAGGCGGAGTCAAGGGGTCACCCGAAATCCTCGTTACGATGTTTGACACAACGTATGCACAAATTATTTTTTTCGAAGTATTATTATTAAACTTCCTTGGTCGTGGGCGAGCAATTTATCGATTTTACAATGATATGTGATTCTTTTGTCTGTACCGGCGCGGCCATTATTCACCTGATTATTAGCGTGCACGAATGCTCCGAAGCTGATTGTTGTGTTTCTATGGAATATTTCTACGGAAACTTTCTTCTGCACCCGAAACAGCTGATACGCGAAATGATTTTCACTAGCGAAATAATTGTCGACACAATAAAACGATTCTATGGAAATAAGGTATATACTACTACCGTTTCACGATAATATAAAAATATAGTATTCATCGTAAGGCTGAAACCCGATTGAGACTTAATATATAGTTACTTAGTTTCTTATTAGTTATCTACAATACATACTAGTAATAATCTGACAACGTTGTACACAATATTTTTTTTTTACTGTGCTCAATCGGGTCGTCAAAGAGGTCGGCCGATAACGACCTTGCTCAATCGGGTATCACGGCACCGAAAGCCTGTTCTTAACAATGTCAATATTTTGTTGTAGTTCGAAATATTAATGTTAAGCGTCACACAAGAATAATATGAACATTGACATTAATCAACAATAAATAAGGAATCTCAATGAAAATTAAAACCAAAAAAATATTTATGATATCATGACTTTTAGTTGAAAATAAAACGTAAAAATTTAACGATACTTAAAAGTAGTGGTAACATAAATGTATGAAAATAATTCATTCATTATTTCAAAACAGTGTAAGCTGAAATAAAAAAAATATATTAAAAAAACGGTGTTAACCGTTAAACGTCGAGTGGTGTGTTTTTGAATGAAAATTAAGAATTTACTATGAAACCCTCTCTATTAAAAAAATAACGGAAATTTATCAATGGGGATGGGAATTAAAAAAATATATGATTAGAAGAATAGAAAACCTTCTTTTGCAGCCACTAGCTTACATTGCTACGATGACAAGTCTGACGAAGTTTTTGTCGGTCCTTGACCGAACCGACTTTATTAATTGATTTATAATGGAAGTTGAAAATATATTATTGCCGTATTACGATAATACACTATCGTGCAATGGTTAAAAAAAAAGTATATGCACTATGTAATTATATATATTACATAATAACCCCAAATCTTATAGTAAATGTATACATTAAAATATTTTATGTACTTCGAATAACGTGCATACCATGGACGTATTTTAGGGAAGGTGAAGGGACGATCGTCCCCCTCTGAATCCGTATTTAAAGAATTAATACGATGTGAGATACGAATTTCAAATTTTTTTAATGTAGATCATTTTATAAAGAAATCAAATTACACGTGGCTGTGAATACTGAATCGGACTTTTTATCGGGTCCATACTTAGTAAAAAATCAAACGAAACACAAGCGTAACTTTCGAAAAACAGACAGGTGTTAAAAAAAGGACTACACAAAAGTCGATTCTAAGTGGATCCGATATTAGATTAAAAAAAAAAAAAAACCACAAATATTAAAGATTCACCTGATTTAAATATTACCAAACATTTTACTTGTGAATTTTGAGTCTGAATTAAAGAAAACATTTGAGTCACCCCTCCCCTCCTAGAAGTAAGTCTAAATACGCCCCTGGTGCATACGTTTTTTAAACGTCTTCGTTCAGTTGTAATACCCGTATAGGTATCCGAACAAAAAGAAAAAAACAATAATTTTACGGTGATACCAACAAAATAACGTATTATCAGAACTTCCGTCTCGACTCTTCGGTGTGGCGGACACATTAATATTACGTTTGACAATGTAATAATAATATTCTTATACAAGCCGTATAATGTATGTGTATGCATCGAAAACGTATTGTTCGAAAAGTTTGATGTTGATTAATATGCATTTCGAACCATCGTTTTAACCATACGAGTGCGCTATACCGCGCCGTATCGACTCAAGGCTTCCGATTTTCAACCGTTTGTTTCTTTTTTTTCTTTCATCCTATTAATATAACAATAAGTCATAATGTGGTCGGACCGATATAAATCTTACGGTGCCCTTATTCATAGTGCGCAGATGTCGGATTGAGAAATTCTTAAATATCCTTATTGCGTATTTTGTGAGTCACACGTTATTTTCCCAGCCAACCACGTCACATTTCGTCGTACGAGTCGACTGTCGAACCGTCGCAGTTATAAATCGTTTTCACGTCCCTGTCGGAGCCGAAAAAAAAAATCCGTAATTCAATTTGACCGACCGCGCGTGCCTCGCGATGTATCCTTAGGTCAGGGCAAGGAACAAATGAATACTATCGGTAACGATATTGATATTCTGTTACCGCAGCAATGGTTGTCGACTGCACATTTCGACTGCGCTGCTATCGCAGCGAGAGAGAAATCATCGGGACGACGGTAATTGGATAATATCATAACACTCGCCCGCGCGGTCCGCTTGAACGGTTTTTCGTTTCCAACCCGGGTGTAACTAATCATTTTCGTTTCCACCACGAACACGTAATTACATACACGATGAACGATATACGTTAAATGACTGACGTTTTTTTATTTTTTTTTTACTCCCGAACACGAAAACAATGACATAGTAGTACGTATTATAAACGGAAAGTGTATAATTTATGAGTTACGCGTGATACGTGTTACCAATGGCTTGTTCGTGGAATAAACGATCCCGTAACGGACCAGGATATGTACGATGATAGCCTGACAGACAGTGAAGAGCAGTTGATAAAAAACGGTCGATCCTGTTTTAAAAAAAATGTCTACGCGTTAATCGTATGCAAGATTTTACGATATATTTGTGTCGAGCATTGGCTCGAGTTGACGGAACGACTGAATTTCGATGTATTTTTTTTTTTTTTTTCCATTGCACCTCGGGTGCGAACATTTTTTATTGTTGAACACGAAACGGCACTACTGACGGACGGACACGATATCGCAGCACGTAATTATACTTACTGAATCGTTTAACATTGACACACTTGTGACGGTACGCGTTAGAGAATTTGTAAAAACGTTGAACTGCCTATATCGGTGTGTTATTAATACAATGCGGTCGACTGACGACTTGCAATTGTTTTCTTACACAGTGGTTCGACGGAGTATGATATAATAAGCGTATTTTGGTTCGATCCGATTTGTTCTGCAAACGAACGTATTTTTATTACGATTTCAGTGATAAAACAAGTAACAGTGATTATAAAATATAATAAAATCAATACACGTGTAGATTGGATATGTTCTTAAGTTATTTTCACCTTAATTTATTATGTCACATAATACGTCTAACACGTCATGTGATACGTTAAATATGTATAAACGATAAGCCTGCTGGCGCGTCTATATCTTATCATGGTCATATACACATTGAATGTACCGAGGAACAAAGCTGTGTGTTAATTGTCGAATGTAAAATGAAATCGTATACTATTGTTGTTAGTGTTTTTTTAGTTTTCTTTTTTTCAAAAATTTATCCAAGATTTTTTTTCGCACGTTACGGATACGCGATAGTGCTGTGTATGATTATTAAACGCAGTATTTTAGGTTATATAACCTATCGTAGTAGTTAGTCGAATTGAGGGATACAACGTAATATTCTGTTCATTGCTTTGTTTTAACTCGCCGAAAAACACATGCATATAGAGCGCACTTATGATGTCGAATTTCTAATCCAATAACTATAAAACCTGTACTACGTTCAACGTTTACTTGATATTGTACACGTGTATACCTCCTATAACGCCATAATATATATTATTATTGCACCACGCGATTTAATTGTTTCACCATAAAGCACACCGTAAAAACTCATACTAGCGGGACTAGCGTAACGTTACGTCATCCCTACCGGACGAAAATGAAAAGGATTTTTCATTAAGCAGTGCTTAGCGGTGCCAATACTAAGCCCATATGATTAGCATGAATTAACATGAATATTACAGGAAATCGCGCGCACTGCTTGCCGTAAGAAATACCTCTGGTATAAAACGTATACATTTCGTGACATACTTTTTATGCTGATTACAAATGTGAAATCACAATTGTCGGTTAACACACATTTACTTACAAGCTTAAGAAACGTAAGTGTCCAGAAACGTTATTGTCCCCAAATCACATGTATATCGTACATCTAAAAAAAAGTTACGAGTTTCAGAAGTTATTTCAGATTAAGTAGGAACATGTTGAGAACGTTTTTCTTATTTTCTAATTTCCGATTTCACGTCACGTTCACAATTTTTAATCAACGAAATATTATTAAATTCGATCACATTTTTCATCGTCTATTTTCGTCGCGCATATAATCAACGTAATACTAACAACATGACGTGTAACGATATTGTCGTTTAATAGGCGTACCGTAAAAATGACCACGCAATAATAACTGCATTGCAAATCCAACTTACAAAAACTCGTTTAGAGTTCAACTCACGTTAAATTCTATGAATGTCTAAACTACACTTATGGTAACATTTCGATACTACTTCAAATGGTAGGCAATTCACACGTATACTGTGCACGAGATGTTTTCAAGGAGCGACTGTTATTTTCCAAAATAGTGTATGTTTATTTCCCAATTCGTTCTATAATCGTTATAAAAGTGTTCCAAAGACTATGCGTTCTTTTTTATATGTCCTCCCGTTTCGTCAGTCATCTTTTAGTGCGCACTTTTTAAACTTGTAATCAAAAAATTGCGACAAAAGTCAAAACCAGACAAAGGTCTACAGCGCGAAAACGGAAAAATCACTCTCCGCCGACCAAATATTGTCATGGAAAAAACTGAGATTCCTCAGTTTCCTGAGGATCCTGAGAGATTCCTCGTGCCATTTTCTTCGCAAGTTTTTTGAGAATACACTGTTCGACGGGACCGCAGGCGCGCACGTTTCGTGCTTCGAACGGACGACAATAATATTAATATTAATAATCATAATAATGTAACCGTTGTACGTTTCGCACCGTACTGCGATATTACCGCGGCGTCGAACAAGTTTTCGTAACCTTTTTCGAGACTTCCGTTACGGACGTAAGAAATTCATTGCCGGACACGCGGACGGCCGCGACCGGAACGAGTCTATAAGCAGTTTAACACACATTCGGTGCATTGTTTTCGTTGTTGATTGTTTGCGGGTCGCGCGCGTTTCCCAGTGCGTTTCAACGCGAGCAATGGACGGCGCGAACGTTTCACCACCGATTCGACTTCAATCCGTTCCGAGTCGCCGTCGCATCCCCGTATCCCGTCGATCGAGATTCCTTTCGATTGCGCTCGTCAGCGCCGCGCTGAAACGACGTTCTTATCGCGACGGGCGTCCGCGTGGAAAGCGAAAACAACGACGGCCGCCGTAATTGAACAATGTAACACGCTCGTCGTCCGCACTTCGAACGGTGTCGATTTGGTTTTCAACTTTTTGTTACCCCGACCGGCAACCAATCGTCTTCGTTTCCACGTCATACGTACGCGATGCGCTCTTCGAAACACTGGGTTCATCATTGTTTTCGTTGCAACTCTTTTTTTCCTACCTCTTCGCCGACACCGCAACGACCGAGTTACGGACGAAAAGTACAGGTGTGTGCTTGTACGCAGGGCCGCGTTCAATGGTTGCGGGGACAATGGCCACAGCTAGTGATGGGAATCATCGAATGATTTCAATGATCCAACGATTAGTAGTCGAAAACAAAATAATCGAATAATCGAATGATACATGATTCAACTGCTTGAACTGGTTGTGTAAACGATCAAATGATAATTGATAAGCGTGAAAGTGAAATGCATTTTCAATCCAAATATTTATACGTGTTAAACCGATTAGTGTGGCGATTACCGATACCGGGAATTATACCGATGACTAAAAGTTAATGACTAAATAATAATACAATACTGATGGACGGTCCACTTCTTCATTTAGTACCCAACGGGCAATGAGTAAAACACGCAATTTTTTCGGATAGTTCAGTTAATTTGCTTTTGATAAATATGTCTGATACCATTATTTGGATTATTAAAATCATTCAATTATTTTGATAATCGAAAAATAATAATCGAATCGTTTGATTATTCCTTCGATTATTCCCATCACTAGCCACGGGTGTCAACGTTTTGAGAATGTCGGAAATTTGTTCACCAAAATATATTCGTATATATTGTGAACCATTAAAACTTAAAATTGAAATTACCTTACGATATTTTTATTATAATATCATAATCAATGAACCACAAAAATATGTAAAACAACAATGAAATTAAACAATTTCTACGGGGAATAATGTGTATAATGTGATTAAATAAATATATACCTGTATATACATTTATACATATATGTATATATCTAAGCAAGGCGTGTGAGGCATACGCTATGGGTTTCATATTTTTTTTTAAATGAGTGATATTATAAATCATACGGAAACAATTGGAGTTGGGGGTAAGGTTTTTACTTTTAAAGTCATATTTAGTATCTATTGTTTTAAAGCGAACTGGGACATATGTTAATATAATTTTAAAAATTAAATATAAAACGAAATTTCATATAAAATTTCTTAGTAATATTTATTTGTTATCTCTTATAGACCAATAATGTATACTCATTATTTAATTAGATTAAAAGCCATGTTTAATTCTTCAAATGAATAACTACAATAAAACAATTAATTAGCAATTCGTAGAGATGTAAAATTTACGTAAATTTTTTTTTTTGTAATTTACAGAGAAAAATTTACGTAAATTTATGTAAATTCTGTAAATTTGGTAAATTTTGATAATTTTTGTATGTCGCCATAGGAACACCCTTAGAAACTCCTCACTTCCACTTTTCCATGAACTTATAATTATTGTAATGCTTATTTTTATTATTTACTGGATAATGTGGTGTTCATGGTATTTTAATTTCTTGCGGCTTCATTTCAACTTTTTTAATATTTAATGACACAAATTAAATAAAAAGTAAACTATTAAACAAATTAATGTAAAATCAATAAGTTTTAAATAATAAAAGTTGATAATAGTATCTACAGCCATGAATCAAGTGATACTGTCATAGTCCATAGGCCGCGATGTGCCGATGTCAATAAAATCAAATTTATTAATAGCACGGCTGTAAATAAATATTATGTTTACAACCGTACTATTAATAGCGATAATAATTGCTGGTATGATAATATGTTATGTAAATGTAATAGTGTAGTACACTATTAGTAGTTGTGAGCATGTTGAACGTTTGACGTTTTAGGTTATATTATATCAACTGTTCCATTATATTAATATATTAAGAATATCTCGTTAAGACGTATAATTTAAGGTATCACATACTAATATTTTCGGTAAAATAATATTTACCTGTAAAAAAATAATTGGTAAATTTACTGGTAATTTACCTTACCGGTAAATTTACGCGGTAAAAATTTACCGAGCTTACATCTCTAGCAATTCGGTATCTTTCCATATGATAATTAATAATAAATTAACATTTGAATAAATAAACTATAATACACTAAGTAACATTGAATCCATATGTAGTTTTAAATATTATTATACATTATACTATATATGTACTATATATATGAAATAGAAGTTAAACAGTCTAATTTGTAATTTAAATATTTTACTCATAAACCTAACTTAATCTTATTTCCTTATCCCTACCAAACACTTGCAGAAAATGCTTATTTTTTCCAAATTGACAACCACCCCCCCAAAAAAAAAAAAACTAATCCTGGTTGCGCCACTGTCTACGATACGTGTATTGTACTCCGCGGAAACCGAAAAATAAAAATAAAGCGGTCGCCGACGAACGTGCGGCGCGGAATCTTATGAAAAATACGATGCCGAACAACGATCGTGGTTAAGAAGCATATTAGGAACGCAATTAAGAATTTTTTTTTTTTTATTTTATGACTATTAAAGTTTACTGCAGCGAGTTAGGCGTACGGACAGGAAAATGATTAAAACTCGTGACGCGTTAGATGTTGAAATAACTTTCGAAAGTTAAACTATTAAACGCTATAACTCGTAGTGTACAACACGAAGACAATGCCGGAAGATTTTAATGAAACGTGGCAGCGTTCGATTTCCAGCCAAGTTTGTTGTTCGGTAATAATTAACTGGCATTCATGTTTACGTGCGCGACCGTTGTACGCCTGCGATAATGAAAGTCATATACGATCGTTAATTATGCTTCGAAAAACTATTAAATGGGAGTCATAGTAATAATAAATATATTTACATTACAGCTCACCCGAGTAAATGCGGTATTTTGTGTAAATCGCACGATCTATTGTACGATTGAAATAATTGTTTGCTTTTTCGTAGACCTGTTTGATTTTTTTCATACGGTCGATTTGTGCACGTTTTTTACGTTTTAATAAAAACCAAACGATCAATTTTCTCGCGAATCGTTATTAATCCTTCAATAATCCAATTGGAATCCATTCCAGTACCAGTCCATATTATTATTACCTCGTTGTGTTTAACGTACAGTTGGATTTCAAACGAAAGCGTCGATGAGTCACTATAATTATCACATAATAACAATTATTTAAAAATATGTTGTAATTCTGGATCGTTATTCAAACGAAACCGAAGTCGTATATTACAGTAATGAGTCCTATTAAATGGGTGTTGAAACTCCTACATTTTTTTTACATAAATATGTACGAGTGTGGACTTGTTTAAGAAGCTAATAATACGTATTAGAAATAAATTATCGATTTTAGAATTTATACAAACGAGAACGTTGATCGTCCCATGATACGTGTAGGTTTCCGTATAATTTAATTTATGTTCACACGATTATACGAATTAGAAAATAAGTTGTTTTGTTCCTAAACGTTGTACGCATACTCTCGTTTTGTATAACTAGTTAAAAAAGTTAAAAAAAAAAAAAAACTAAATCACATCAATTCAAGCGGAAGCAAAATCTATATCACTCAACACTACACTCTTTTACGTGTACTGATTTGAGGAAATAGGTAAATCCATGATGATAAATCATTTGACGATAGTTATAACGTCCTCTATCATACGTACAATATATTTTCACGTATATTTTAGAAGCGTATGGATGCATACGTCGGTGTAATCTTGATTGCATTTTTATCGTCCCCTGTAGGTATCCGTTTTTACTAATCCATATTATAATAATTAGTAAGGATGGCAAAAGATCATTTCGGGATCTGAGATAACGAAATATTCAGCCGAACCCGACACGTCTTCGTAAATTCGTGCCTTGGCTTATCGAAGGTTGGGAACCTTCTTGTCTGTCATACAACTGTTTATTAGACACATCAGCAACACACACATACACACACACATACACGTGCATCCGGATAATTACTAGACAGCATAATAACCACGGCGATGACGATAATTATAATAATAACAATACATAATATCGCCTTGAAACCATGTCGCCACTCAGTAACCGTAGTCGCATTGTATACCAACACATAAAAACATAAAGCAACCGTCTTCTGCGTTTATGTATATTTGCGTGTACGTGCGTTTGTGTGCACGTATGCTTGTGTGTGTGTGTGTGTGTGTGTGTGTGTGTGTGTGTGTGTTTTATGTGCACAATAATAGTAGTCTCGATTACTCAGAAGATACAATTAATATAAATTATCGTTTTGCGAGTACATATCACATTATTTTATTTTATAAATTTACACACGTAAGTCGTACATGATTCGGCACACCCTTACGACCGATATGGTCAACGGCGATCGCGTGCGTGGAACCGCGTAACCAGGATACCGGTGAGTGAGATTCGGATGTGGTCGCGGTGCGTGGATAAACATCGACCTACCGCGAGTGCAAGAAAACAAAATAATATTGTATTTCGCATTACACGGTAATAATTATATTATAAACAGCGGGAAATCTGTACGACGGGAACACCTCCACCCGGTCCACCATTTTTTTACGTGTGTCAAGGTCTCGGTCATGTGCGTTTTAGTTTTTTCGCATCCGTCACTTTCTCTCACTATCTCTCACACACTACTCAATCGTCTATTCCTTGTTGGTTTTTCGTTGCTATATGTTAATATTTGATTCTCTGATTAATTTTTTGTTGTACTATCGTTTTTACTCACACAAACGCGCACACATCGTATTATATACTCTTACACGTGGGTGGATTCAATCCACCCAATGGATTGAATGGATTTCAATGGATGATGTCGTTTTTTTTTAACGATATCATACACGAGAATCGTACTCTGTACCTGATTACCGACTTAACGGTTTGCAGGACCCGATGCAATTTTTTGTTTTAATTGCCTCAAGACTTTTTTTTTTTTTTTTTTTGGCAGGGGGGAAATTTCTAGAGATTGATTTTTTTCGTTTTCTCACATTTTCTAAATAGTTTATTATAACCGTATGAATTAAAAAAAGCAAGTTCATTCGAAAATCATTTTTCCTACTCTGTTTATGATCAATAAACGGGCCCAGTATATTTAAATATGTATACTTATCAATAATTATCGTCTTATTTGTAGCACTGGATTTCGGTTCAAAAACGAAACCAGTACACGATTTTTTCCCTGGTCTACCGTTACAGAAATATAACACCATCGTTTAAATGCGTTATCAGCGAGTCATTATTCCTATAAAGTGACACTATTTCTTCCTACTCCGTGATGTTAAAATGAACAAGGTATATTTAGTCGTAAAATTGTTGTCGTTACGCAATAATTACAGTTACGCTTAACAAATGTAAGAATTTTCTAAATATAATCAATTTGTTACTATATGATCGAAAAAATATACATTCGAATTTCGTTTCTGCGTAGTCGCATCGTAACTCGAGCATTGAACTTAGCCATAGATGCTCAACATTTGGCCCGTGCAGTAGTTCTAAGTATACATATAAACATAACGCGGACAAGTTTTTTTAGTTTAAATCGACTAAAACGTACAGCAATTTTGTTGCAATAAAACTAATTTCTATTGCGAATCGTATTGTAATCATTGGAACTAAAAATAAATAATATAACGATCATGAATTACTGCATTTAAGCAGGACGGTTTTTCATCAATCTGTTTGGATAAATTTGATATTTTCTTTTAAAGTATTATTGAAAAAAATAAACTGACGCAAAATTCTTTGACACGCGTAGCCCGTTGCACCCTAAGCATGCCTACTTGAGCCGACACTGACCGTACGGTTATACTAACTGCACCTTTGTACAACCGCATTAAATCGTCGTACGTCATCGCACGATTTTTTCCCACGTGGACGAGTTTCTATTACGGTTAAGTCCTTCGAATACGCATCGTTCGTACACAACCGTACACATAGCTGCAGTCGGTTAAACTGTCTCTTTATAATACATAAGAAAATTAAAATGTATAAAAAAAAAAAATTAAAAAAATTGCGCGTGGTCGGATAGATTAGAAGCAAGTAGCAGCAGTAGTATCGGTACTCCGAATAATTTCAAACTTGTTTTTCCATTTGCGCAGAACACTATGATAATGTTATGTTATACTATTGTATTTAGCTATTTATTTATGATGCTTCATACAGTTTGTTGGCCGTCGGTTGGTCGTACGGTGTTGGTGAATTCGTGACACCATCCGAAAAAAAGTTGCGACTCTACTGTAACTTCTCAAGGCTAAAAAAAATGTCTCGTTCCTTAATTTCAAGAAAAATACATTTTACAGTGAAACCCAATCAATTGCTGACCGATTGTTACAAGTATATATATATATATATATATTATGATATTATATTTTTATCATTATTTTCGGATTGAAATATTTTATTATGACCAGTGGCGTGCGCAGGGGGAGATGATAAGGGATATATCCCCCCATGGGCTTTTTTTTTTCTTTTTTTTTTAGTCTTAAACGTTTAAAAACGTATCTAAGAAATACGACGGGGCAGTCACGGTTAAATGGATTGCGTTGATTAACATACATCGAGACTTTCCATATCTACAAATTATTGATGAATTTAGTGTGAATACAGAAGGATGAATTTCCGCCTTGATAGAATTTTTTTTTTTTATATAATAATAAAGAATAAAAATTGAAAATAATACATTTTTATGTATGACAACCCCCTCCCCCCATACCAAATTCTTGCGCACATCACTGATGATGTACATTGTGTTTAATTTTCTGATTGACATGTTGTGACGATTGGTAGTTGTAACCATAACAGATACATTTGGACAGTCGGTGTTGTTGCGAAACATATGCCAATTATGTTAATTATTGTTTTATGTATAGAAGCGTAGGGAAATAATGATATCGATCGTTTTTAATATTTATTTAATTTCAGAATTAATTCGTGGGAGAATAATAAAGATAATACGATCGATCGTTTTTTACTACGCAATATGTTAGCCGTATTATTGCATGTGACCGGTACTTGTAAAAATATTTATATATTCAATTTAAGCCATCAAATTGTTTTTTACAAGCATGAATCCGAAATTCGCATATGTTAATCGTCATTATTGTTGGTTATACGGTTTACGTAAATAATATACTAGAATTGTAAATTTGTACATGAAAAACTCTGACAGAATAGTGCAATTTTACTGTATTCAATTTGAATGCAATGATTGCATTCGATAAAAAACGATTCTGAACGGATGAGGGAATATTTTTTATTTAATTTTATTCGTTTCTATGGTAATAAACAAAGCGTTTTAAGAACAGCCTAAGAACGATTTATATAAATAGATAATTTATATAATTATAATTATAATTTATAATTAGGAAATATCATAAAAATGAAAAAAAAAATATAAAATAAAAGAAAAAGCTCAAAAGTTGCTCAAATGTTTTGAAAATTTTGCCATGTCTAGGGAAGGATAATATCAGTAAACAACTCAAATTTCAAGTTTTTACGAATGTTTATAACTAAATTATAACAAAAAATTCCCATAATTAAAATGTCTATAAATAGCTCAAAAATGGCTAAAATATTCCGAACTTTAAACCGTAAAACAAAATCCAAAATACAACAAAAAAGATCTCGTATCATTTTTCATTTGAAGCAATATTTCTGGTAGAAATCGTTGTCCGTAATTATTTAATACTATAAAATCGTACGTTTTTCACATTTAACCGTTTTTACTTCGAGTACCGTTTCGAAAATCAAAATATTACCTCTTTCAAGTACCAGCTCAAGAACATTACCTTTCAGAAAAGATGCTACACTTGATACTTTTGAACAAGTTTAGAGGGAGAAAAAGTATTTACGGAATAAAAAAGAAAAAGAAAAAGAAATAAACTATTAAATTCCTTGCTACGCTCAGAATCTAAAACATTCAATCCCCCATAAATCAACGACAACCTAAGAAGTAATTAACTGTTGATTTTCCCAATAAACAAGCAAAACAATTATTTCGCTGCGAGCAAGATTAGTATTGAGGTATAAGATTTCACAAACGTATCACGTTAAAAAAAAAACACTTCATTTTCTTAAAAGTAATTCCTATAGTTTAAGGAATTATTTTTAAGACAAATAACGATTTATATCTATTTTCAGTAATATGATATAGTGTATGAAATACATTAGTTTGGGGAGTAAATGATTAGGTAATATCTACGTACCTACTATTATTCCATAAATCTAATTTTTTATTTTTCTTAAATTTGCACAAAATTATACGTAAATATGGAAAAACACAGCAGTAGAATATAAACAAAAAACAAAAATAAAGCAAAATAATAAGCAAAACAAAAATGTTCGTGGGTAGTTATTAATGATTGTGAAAGAAGAAAGTTGACAAGCCATGGAAACTAGAATATCTCAGTATTTCGAGACTAGATAGTTTGCAGTAGTATACATTATTAAATCGATTTAAATTGAAGAATGGGATGTGTAAAAAATATATTTATTTGTTTTTCTTGATCCCCCATTTAGTATAAGTTTTCACGTATTTCAAGTACACTAATAAAACGGTAATATACGATGGATGGAATGATAAATCATAAATTTCGATGTAACGCATAATTTTTTTTTATGGCATTTTACAACAATCTAAGATGATTATCACTTGCATTAGATATGCTCGTATGCAAAATGTCGATTATTAAGAAAACTACTAATTCAGCATTTAATTGCTTTCAATACATTATTCAAGAAACACGGTATTTATGCTTTGACGGTAATATTATTTCTGGGACGTATGTACAGCATAATAAAGCAGGTTACGTTTGTATATATCGAACGTTTCCTTTAGTTTCATAAACCGTTTAAAAAGTAAAAACGCCATTCACGCGAAATAGTATTTCGTGAGTTTTCAAGTTCACACGCTCGTTTTAATTAGCTGTTGTGAAATAGGTTTCGAGCCAGGTGGTCTCAAAAGCATGCGCACCGAATAAGAATAATATAGGTGCACCTACTGTTGATGGTCGACGTGAACCTAACGTTTACTCGCATAAATAAAACGACGCGGGTTTAATCCAAAGCTTAAAAGCGAAAAAAGAAAGTTCGACTACATCCGTTTGACTAAATCGTTTCATCGTTTTTTTACTCGAGTAAACGTATAAAACGCGTTCGAAACAGTATTGCGTTCCATTTATACATTGTGATACACGAAAAAAAAAATATAAAAAAAAAATGATATTGTTTTTACAATTCCATTCACAATTCCATTCTTACCGATTGTTCTATTTTATTACGAACACAATGCAACATTGAACTTTGTGCAGCGTTAAAAGCTAAAACGTTTCGAAATAATTGTAAAACGAGACGAGAAAACAATATTCGTTTTCACGTTAATCGCGTGAGTGCACGCGTAAAAGAGTATCGTAATATTTTATTATATTCTGTTTGCTCAGGATTTCGATGGAAAAAAATTTGGTGCAATACCAATTATTGGTATTGGTGGTTATTTCAGTTGTTTGGGCTTTTAGCTGTTGAACATAAGAATCAAATTTTAAATTCTAAAAATAAAAACGTAAAATGAAATGTTGGGGCAAAACACGATTACGTACGTCCGTTATTGGCGATTCCTTTTTAAGCTACACAATTCCGTACGATTTTAACTGATTTTTAACTACACGATTGCATACGAAGCATTAAACGTTAATGACAATTTTCATACTGGTATTGGTGTATACCACATGCCTATTGGAGAGAACTTGAAAAAAAAGTTAGTAAATCCTTTGTGTTTTATCGCTTTTATTACCTATGTTTATTGTTAATGATATCATAATATACAGGCGTGTACACACGAGCGACGTTCCACGCGCGGTGCAGTGTAATTTTTTAATTCACTGCGAACACGCGCGGCGCCAACGATCCACTGTCAACGCGCGGAGTTTGCCGCGAAAATGTTCATGCATAGTTCAGTTTCAAAGGAGCATGCGCGTTTCAACGATAATAAAAATACGTCCACACTGCGCCGCACAATTCCTTCGTGTTCGTCCGAAAAACCGACAAAAACTGGTTCAATCCGCGCCGTTGCAGTAACGACGCGCGCGTGTTTCAAATACCGTCTACATCTGGGGTCGCCAACCTATTCAAACAAGTGAGCTACATTTGACATTTAAGTCCCTGGTGATCGATATCAAGGAAAATTTAGGTCTTTAGGAAGAGATTTGTTTGATGAACAAAAGTAATAAAGGTTTAAACTCCAAAGAATAATTATTTTATTTTTTTTTTTTTTCATAATTATAATCTAATATTCCCATTATCCGATTAATTGGATTATTTTACAATGATCGACCTGTATTCCTAAAAAGATCGACCAGTCGATCGCGATCTCTACATGAACGAGTTTACATCAACATGCGCCGTTCGTGCAACGTTGCATGTCGCATGTTCGGCGCGCTCGTATGTACGCACCTTTACAGATATAACGAAATTTCGTTATTTCCGTTATATCATATGGTATTTTCCGAGTTTCGGTAAAAGTAGTAGGTTGTAGATGATGAGGAATCCAAATCCAAGCATTTTCGAATAATTTATTAACAATAATTTCATTCGAATAAAAACTGTCGATTTTATTTATTTTATTGATTACTTTTCTTTTATTTATTATTTTATTATTAATTTTTTTATGAACTATTATAAAATTGTATATGTATTCTATATATAGATATGATTAGATTATAATTAGAAAAGGACAAACGTACGTAATCGTGTTCTACCCAAATGTTGGATTCGAAAATGGGTTGCTAAACGTAACGAGCTCGGCGCGTCGAGTATACTACTGCAAGAATTAAAAAATTAAAAGATCAAATGAGCCATAAAAACTTTTTAAGAATGAGTGATGGACATTTCAACTGCCTTTTAAGTAAAATCGTAAAAACATATTCAAAAATAAACCACATTTCTACGTGAGTCGACACCGGCTAAAACCAAATTCAGAGATTTTTAGCAACAAGTGAATCCTATAGTTCGTCACAATATTTTTTTTCGAAATCCAAATTGTTCAATTAGCAAACTCGTGCCATCTGTGTGTACACTAAACCCTCTAAAAAACATACTTCGGATGACATTTCGTAGGACAATTTTGATACACGTCCGAGTCTCGTCCGAGACGGTCAGCAGCGGACGTAAACACGTTTACACGATCAAAACCTTATTCACGCCACGGATTCGAGTTACACGGACGTGGCCTCGGATACAAAAAGTGGAAACCGCACGCGGTTGTTCTCGTTAAGTAACGATTTTGCGATAAAATCCGACGATGGTTTTCGGTGCGTAACGTAACGCGGTCGCTTCGCGTTCACGATCGGAATAAACGCCAAGTTCGCGTCCTCACGACGTGCATTCTAGCCGGACAACGACGATCGTGAGATCCACTGCGATTCAAACCGTTTCGCTCGGCGTACAATGCAATACGATAAACAGTGCAATGGTACGAGTATAACAGGTACGCGCGCGGTGTCGATAAAAAGATTTGATTAAGTGAAACGCGCGTCGCACATCCGCTCTTGACTTTATTAAATCGCTTCGCTTAAAAAAAAAAACCTATGTCGTTTGCGATACGCGATACGTAATAAACAGATAATAATTTACTTTATGTTAATGCGTCCAGTTGTCGTCCGACCGTCGTTCAAGTTGCGTTGATGATTTCTATTAAACGTTAATCTTTCTGGTCGTTTAATTTATGTAAATTTCCGACTTTATCTCGAACTCCTAAAGTGCTATTCATATTTATTTTTACTATCATTGATGTTTTTTTTTTGTTTTTTTTTTCAATTCCCACTAATGCGGTCGTCACACATTGTCGTCACACATTTGTCGACATAAATCATAGCGGTCACGAGCCAATAATAACGTTATCGAAATCAGCTATTTCTCGTAAACCAATTATTTTTAGGACCGATGTACGGCGTAGAAGACCGCTGGTATCCGGTCAGTTAGAACATTGGTTCTCAATATTTTTGAGGCCGCAACCTTCTAAAACGTTACCGAGACCCCTTTGTGTTACGATAACATTAAAAAGTAGTGATAAGCTAAACGTTTTTAATGGCGATCTTGAATCGTTATCGATTTGCAATTCTCAACAACCATTGTCACACAACGATGTCTACGAAAACACCTTACCAGTACTATCTTATGTGTTGGCTGCACACTCTGTCCCTCCCCTCTCAGTTTGAGAATCGCTGGGTTAGAACGTCGCGCGACAAGAGTGTGACGCGGCGCAACGAAGTATTTCCGTAGCGCACACGTCGTTCCTCTTGGCAAATAGTTCGGTCACACCGTCCGTTGTAGACTTCGCGTCGCCCCGGTGACGAAACCAAGAGGGGTGTTGTAACCCCCCTCCTTTAATCGCTTTGTTTTATCTGTTGGATTTACTTTGACTTTCGTTTCGGGCGCAACGGCGTTGCGTTTGCACGTCACGGGGAAGCGGCGCAAGCGAGCGCTAACAGTTTCTGTCCGAAAACACGACCGATTCAAAACCACAATACTACGACCGACGTCGAACATTAAAAGTGTTCATTATAACGCGATCGGGTTTGAAATGACGTCGATACGATGTATGTTCAAAGGCGTTCTCAGTATTTTTTATTGGGGGAGGGGTGTATATAAAAATGTATTAAAAGGTGAGCCGTGGGGCCCAAACCTCGCACCTCCTATTTTATATAAAAACAACAATCTAAATCAGGCTGCTCAAACAATTTACTTTTGTCCACTTCACCTACACCTATCTATATCACTACTACTTGTAGGATGAACCATTTTTTGAAATAAAATTAAGTGTGCTTGAATTACTTCGTTTCGTTTTGATCAAAAATAGAAGTACAATTCAGTCGTCAGTCGTCAATACACTATACAAATCGCTAAAAACAATTGATAAACACGAATACGTTATCATTTGTATAATCGATAGTATACCGAGACTAATGAATTGCTTACACTTTACATCGATATAATATTACATTACAGATATTAATCTATAACTGTAGTCTGTAATCCGTTACTCGTATACCAATTGCACATACGCATGGAAAAAGAATCAAAAAATATTGATTTATTTAATTTCCATTGAAATATCACTTATCGGCAGGGCCGGCTAGACATTTTAAGGGCACGGAACTAATCGGTTCTAGGCCCCTTTTACTTACACTTGTTCGGCCAAGAGTAAATATACTACTTGTACACACTTTAGTATAATGAAAATGTTCAAACTCGCATCTACGAGTACAGCTAATGATATGGTAAAAAAAAAAGATTGCATAAAAGGCTGAGACAACGGCCCCCGGGGCTCAAGCTCGTCCTGCCTCACCTTATCGCTGACACTGCTTATCTATTAACCATATAAATAAGGTTACGGGAGGTGATTCATCCCCCATATTCCCTCCTTGAGAACGTCCATGTGTACCATTTTTACGTTCACGCAAGTGAACGCAAAAGACTAAAGTCTTTCGACAAAAGTGTGAAAACCCGCGGCCGTTGCGCAAGCTGGCCTGACAAAATTCCACGGGGTGCGGTCACGGTACACGTAACAAGTGAGGTCACGGTTCTCGCGGGAAAAGGAAAAAGAACATTATCATAATACTGCACTGTACACATAACGGCGGCGACACGACAAATAACGACCGGCGCGCAATAGGTACACCTAACGATAATAATAATACGACACTCGCGCCGGTGCGGTCGATTGTGTTCCGCGAGCATAATAATTCATAAAATATATACCTACGCTACCAGCGCAGAAACCTAACCTAGCCTAACGTAACCTCTTGCCCCCGCGAACCCACTTTTCCGGAATTCGTTCTACAGAAATGATGGCAACACGAATGGAAACTCGTATCTACTAGGTTGCCTCCACTACGTGTATCGGTCAATATTTTGCTCTTAAAATCGGTTTGGTTTCGGTTTGACTTTTCCGTCTCGTATAATCACATTTCTGACACGGCTCTTGAGTCGCGTCGTTCTTCGAGAGGTACGCCGGCGTTTTTTATCGGATTGCATTTCGACGGTTTAGTTTCGATCCATAAACCTACTAAAACGTCTTCTGTTGTATTCCAAACGAGCTGCGCGCACTGGTAGAATACAGTGACAACAATGAATTACGAAAAGGAAGCACAGCATTATTTTAGAAAATCTTTGGTGAGGGGGTCGGGGACGTGTACGTGACATTATTTCACGTTAATCGATGCATCACTCGTTTCAGAATGTTTTACTCGATGAAGAATAACGCCTTGAATGTTATTCGAGAAGGTTTACATAATTGTTTACACACATAACTCATTAAAAGTGCAATTAACCTTTCAAACATATCTGATAACGCATATCGCTGTTCCGCTCTATACCACGTAGGTATCCGCTGCGCAAGTATTATTCGAATTCAATCTAAAGTAAAAGTAATGACAGATTCAGTTTTTATCGGATTTTGTAGGTAAACGGTATGCATTTGAGATTTATTAAATCAGCGTTCGTGTAACACGAGTATCGTATGTTATTGGTATAAAAAAAAGCGCACGTCGTTACTGGGTTGTTATTGCAATTATTTTTAGCAGTATAGTGAATCCGGTGATCTCGGTCTGATCACGCACTCCGTACGAATCATCTCGGCGAGGCCCAGTAATCCGAAGAAAATATTAAAAATAAAAATAAAATTGTAACGCAAGATGCTTCGGCGATCGGTACCGCAACAACCACGTGTTAGCACTTCTCTGCACGTGTAATGCGGTTGTGGTCACCCTCGCCGGTGCATGCTGCGGGTCGACGGAGTTGCTCGATCGTAGTTGTTTTCTAAGTTTTTCAAAAATTATCAAAAATTCAGTGACGCCAACGAAACTTACGCTTGCACGTCCGCGACCCGATTAGCGCATTATATATTATACATATTGCTATCATATTATCGTCACATCGAAGATATTATGCGGTAAACCGACGTCCATTACACTGCCCCCCCCCCTCTTCAGAAACGTATGTTTTTTTCATGTTTATAATTAGTACGTAATTTGTTTGACTTTCTATGGAACTCGTTCACCAATAACTTTATTCCAGCCCCTCCCGCAATAAATTAATTTTTCTAAGCCAACGGGTTCCGTACAAACTCTGAAAAAAGTCGTACAAATTCATACATATTCTTCTTCTTCTTCTTCCTCAGCTTATCGGTCCATTAAGCGCCATCGCTGCCATCACAAAACCTTTCTATTTCTCTCCATCGTATGCATCGTCAGAAGATGTCTCTTCTTCTATATTTTTGATATCTTGACCTATAACGTCCACCCATCATCGGGTCCTTGGTTTCCTAAAAGACGTTTTTTATTTATTTTGTTGACTAATACTTCTTTTATCACTTGTCCATCCGCTCTCCAAACATGGCCGGACCATTCTAGTCGTTTGCTTTTAAAATATGAAATAATATTCGGCCTGTTATATAACTCCTGTAGTTCTTGATTTTTCCTTCTTTCGTAAGTTTGTGATGTTACATTGAATTTCGGCCCGTATATATTTCTCAGCACTCTCGAAAGCCATTAGTCGTTTGCTGTATTTTTTGGTTAGTGACCATGTTTCATTGGCGTACGTAATTATTGGTCGTTAAAAAAGAGCCAGAGAAAGATTCAATGTACAAACATTAGAAAATCCATACCTACAAATCACGTGTTGATAATTTATGCAGTGTATAAAAGTCATACATTTTTGGATGGGGGGGAAGGGGTGCCAGGGAAATATATGGACGTGGTAAACCGTCATCGGTCAAATCCGCGCAGATGGAAGAAACGTGTGGTCATAACGTTGCGGACGGAAGTGATGCAAAGGGAAGTTTTCGTTCGCTGTCGACGCACCGCTCGTTCGCACACGGGACCGCGTTCGATCGCTGTCGGCTGGCAATGGGTACTCGAACGTTGCGAGCGCGTTCGTAGGTACGAGTGAAAATATATTATTTCGGAACCGATTGACAAATCGTACGAACGACATTACGTATGCGCCGCCGCCGCCTCGATTGCTCAACGAGAACAATGTATATAAATAATATCACATTATGCACTACTACTACTACTACTACTACTACTACTACTACTACTACTACTAC
>NW_020271743.1:457975-466877 GCF_003268045.1 Sipha flava
TACTACTACTACTACTACTACTACTACTACTACTACTACTACTACTATTACTACGACTTGTATAGTGTTCCGTCAGAAAGAGGTAATTGCGCTGTCGCCACAACGCCGTTTTAACCGGAGGCGACCACCGTCGAAAACCAATAACATTGTTTTCCTTTCTTTCTCGCCAAACCGTCTCGCCGCGGCCCATTCGTCGTCGTGAGCGCCGAAAACCGCTGCAACGCGTGCGTTGAACTACGGCTTACAAGTGTAGGTACGGTTCTTAACGTAAAACGCACCGGACAGAAAGGTGTTAAAAAAATTAATTAAAAACCCTTTGATCGTAGAAACTAGTCACGTGTATCTTATACGGCAATGCGATGATTCTCATCCTTTTCTCGTTCATGCCCACCTTTAGCAACTGGAATAAAACACCGCGTCATCCTAACATCAAAATAATAAATAATCTAAACTGTGTATTTTAGAATATTTTTTGAAATAACAAAAAAAAAAAAATAAATACAGTACACAGAAAAATAATAAGTACACCTACAATTTATTCGAGTTGCAGGGTTCAATAAACATTGTCATTTAAAAGTTTAAAGTTGCAAATTAGAAAAAAAGAAAGAGAGAAAAAATAAAAATGATTTTTATGAAAACTGATGAGAAATTTAGCCCTGGTGGTTTTTACAAAGTTGAGGAAGTCGAGGGCTGATGGTGAAAAGACCGAGTCTCGTATTGTCTTCTAGAGTTGTAGAATTATAATACTATATGTCTAGCGGCTGCAAAATAACTAACGGCCCCGGTTAAATCAATAAGATAACTGATAATGCAGCGATTTCGCAAATCAAAATATTGCTCGTATTTTATCGGATCTAAATAATATAAAGACACAAACTTAAAGGTATACTATATACATGGCAGCTGTAGCAATAATATTATTTTATTAAAATTAATTATTTTTTTATTTTTTTTTTTCCCTTGGAGATTTCGTGTCACCCCTACACTACATCCATGTCATCCCGGTTGAAGACCACTACGGTAATGGAATATATTTCGTGAATTTATAAACGATTTGAAATACTTTGGACTTGTTGGCGTTGGGTGCAAAAACGACTGAAAATTACGAGGAAAAAAAAATTAATTACATACGAATGTAATGCCTGGATGTTGAATATTCAAACGGACGAAATGATAACTATTATATAACCGACGAGCACGGTGATGTTGCAGCTCGCGGTCCGGGGAAACAAAAAAATCTTACCAGTAACGTGTCTATTCGCGTTGCCAAAAAAGATAAAACGAAATAAAATAAAAATAACTCCCAAACAACGTCCGACGATATCATCAACATCCATCGCATCCGATCCGGTACGTCGTCGGTATATTCAAATCACAAGTTAACCCGGACAACCGCGCGCACCACTGCACCCACCTAGGCACGCGTATACGTCGCGTAGGAATTAAATGTAATTTGTCCAAAACCCGCGTTCATGTAATACATCCGCTGGTAATGATGAAATAATACAAAAATCTAATATTTCGTTTTGAACGAAAATCATTATCGATTGCGCAACGCGAACGATTTCAATACGGGCCGCGTGCTCTTACACGGCCAAGGTAATTTTTCGAACATTGCACGACTGCATAATGACGAAATATCCGTTGTTTGCCGATTATTTTTAATATTCCAACGACTTTTCAGTCAACCGAAATCGTTGCACGTCAATATTATACCAGGTTGAAATTCGATTTTAGATATATGTGTATACATTTTATGTATATATATTATTCAATTTAATATATAGTTATGTACGTTTGAGTTTTCACCTTCACATTTGTTTGTACGCGTACAGTACGTCCTATGATATAAAAATAATTACAGAACGCTTAAATATTATACATAAATAGGTCAGTTTCTCTCCAAATGTATATGTCTTACTAAATAGATCATAGGCGTATATTTTTATTGTCCACTGAAATAATATGTTCATGATCAATGCATATAGAACGCGTACTGATATTTACTTCTTAAACAGGATGATATTGTTTTCTAGACCGATATTATTATTGTATTATCACGCTTAATTATATATTTTATTATAAATCCATATACCGTCTGTTTCGGAACAGAAATCTAAATTTTCTCTCCTACACAGTTACGCGTAGCAGATTTTCCGCACAGAAATCCAACCCAATCTAATCCGACCTATAAAAACCGACAGTAGTAGTTAGTTGGGTATAAAATAAGAATAAATGAAGAGTGAGCCACCGAAGTGACACGCTCGTTAGGACGACAGTATCGGTTTGGTCTACCCGGCTACTCCACGACGTTCGGATATCGATAGACAAGCGCGTGCCTTTTCTTACCGTTTGCCGGTGCGCAGGTTTCCGCGAGGTGTTCTTACGTTGTAACAAAGACAATTATTGCAGTTTGTACAATATATATATATATATATAGATAGAGGAGGAGGAGGAGAAAATGAGAAACGTAAAACCACTAACGAGTTAAGTTCACCGGTCCGCGACTATCATAATATTATAAAGTAACGCTCGTTCGATTCTGTTGCCGATAATTATAACTATCGGACAATCAACCCGCTGGAAACCGCGTGCACCGAAAAAATCCGTAGACTGGCTACGACTGCACACGTGTTACGCTCCTGATACGCAAATTATATACCAGGGGCGGCGAACTTCTATGGGCTTGTGATCGATTTCCCAGTTATCTAGGTTGTCACGATCGACCAAGAAAATAAACGTGTCGTCACTGAACAAAAATATACTTTTATACGTGCATTTTATGATACGCTTCCTCTATTTCTTCTATTCAAAATAATAACGTATAATCTTACAATTTTACAAAACAATTTATAACGCGATAAAGACCGTTGGTTTAATACGGAATAACCATCAGATTACGTAAGATAGGTATGCCTACACAACTACTTGATCTCAGTGTTAAAATTTCATTTTTCATAATTATTTTATTATATTGTCTTTATTAATTGTTGTTAATCTAAAATTGTATATTCGTGGGTTGAACAAAGATATAAAAATGTACAAAAAAAGAAAATAAATATTTTATTTGTTTTCTGAAAAAAACAAAAAAAAAAAACAACAAATGAAAGTGAATCGCGTTCGACCTGTTGGACACTCCAGTTACAAAGAAAATGCACGTGAATCGGAGATAATTGTTACTCTGTAGATCTTTGCTTAAACGTACACGGTCATTGACGCCGAATATCTGGGCATATAATGTAATCGTCACATAGCAACGATATAATACGGGCGAAGTACCTAGGTCAAATGAAATTCCAGAATCCTAAAATCAGCACTAATATTCATTAAACTATTTCGAAAACTATGAAATGTCTATGAAATACCAATAATTGTACATTCCTCTATATAGTTTAATGAATTGGCGCGCGGTGAAATGTGAGAGGTTAGAGATGAGTTCGAAACTCGATTTCGGTTTAAAGTTTATGCACCGAACGGGCATTATTTCTCATGGTTATGATGATGGGAGCAATCTTTCTGATCAAAATCGTGTAAAAAGACATAAAAAATAAATAAATAAATAACACATATCATGGTAAAACCAACACATTATTCATTTCATTCGTAATCCAATACACCACGGCAAATAAACGATTATCATAAGATCGGCTCGATCGAAACACGTCTAGAACATTTCAGATCATAGCGGTATCATCGTTAGCGTCACCGTTACCACGAAACGGTCACGATGAGATCTGGCGAACACGTAAAACTTGTTGACAACGAAAAACAATCGTTTTCGTGAAAAACCGCTTGAAACACGGGTCGCCTTAACGTCGACGAAGTTTTCGCCTACCGGACCCGGTCGTATTCGACGGGATCCCGGTGACTGCAGGACGATCACGTTTCTAGTTCGTAGAACGCGTGCTACCGAGGAGCTCGACCGCGCTCTCCGGTGTTGTAGCACCATTATTACGTCGAATTACATTGGATTACATCGTTGGATTCCAACACGTTATACATCGATTCGGTTATAGTCGGTGATCATCTGGAATTCGATGCGTAACGATACACGCGCACGCGCACGTATACACGTATACACGTAAAGTCGAGGCGTTTGTTTTTCGTTGCCGTTCGATCTTCCCACGCGACGAGACGTTTGTGCCAGAACACCGGCCGTTCAAAGTCTCAAGCCAAATAGGTCGACTGGTTTCGCCGTGCTTACGGTTCATTCGGAGTTACCTATACCCGGGTTCACGGGCGCGCGCACGCACGCAAACAGCGCCCGTCGGTTGGTGAGTGCGCCCGGCCGCGTGTCAATGACCCCTCGCGAGTAAACGACACTCGGCCACAGCAATTTACCCCCATTGTGTGCGTGTTGACGACGGCTGTGCAGGTGTGAAATATCTGTAATGTACACGTTGTGATAATATGTTCTCCTATTTAATCTCTCTTCGGGTAAACAGGAGAGACGATACGAGGAACGAGACGGCATTCCGCCGCATAACCACGACCGCCGAGGGTATGTCTAATCGGGCGAGGGCACGCCGGCGGCCAAGTGTCTCTCATTAGAGCGTATGTGCCGTAAGTCTTTCGACCGGTCGACCGTGCACCCCGGACGTACACGCGCATTACCATAAAATAAACACATCGCGCGCGCACACGTGTCGATCGTCAGTAGTATTGGTCGTAGTTGTAGTAGTTGTAGTAGTAGTAGCCGGCTTCGGTCGGATCATCGGACACACGTACGATTTTTTTGTTTTATTTTTTTTTTACTCGGTTTTAAAACACACACGAGTGGCTTCTCTTTTTTTTTTTTTTTACTCCGCCGCCGACCGTTCACATGTTTCGCCGATTTTATTTATGAACGTGTTTTGCAGCCGCGCGCAACAAGTGAGGCCCCTGGAACGGGTCCAAGTAGCTTTTACAGACTTCCAGTCGTCCCGATGACGTCCGCGCCGACATTACGCGTGCGTGCGCGCTCGCTGTGAGAATATGTACGCGTGCGATTAATGCCGATCGTTCGCCATTCATCCGCTTTTGGGTCGGTTTTCGGTGGTGATTTTCCGTTCGCGTGTTTTTCGGGGATGACTCACGAGCGAGCGGCCGCGCAGGTCAATAACTCGTGGACGCGACCGGGGGGGGGGGGGGGGGGGGGGGGCGGCGGTACGAGGGAACGGGTTGACCTTAAACCTCGTCGCGCGAGTCAAGGGTTACGACCAGTTTGCGCGGATTTCGTGTTTTTCTCGGGAAAAGAAGAAGAAGCGAAAAAAAAAACGAATCAAAACGCGCACACGTGCTGTTGGCGGATATTAAAACATGAATAAAATATAACTCAGGGCCACCAGCAATGAACGACGGAGACGACGCGGTGTGCCGGACGACGTTTTGTTTGACGAGAACCACGTTCACCGGAGATGACGGTGTACATGAAATGTACATTTGTGTACGAACCAAGTTTGGGTTTTCGATTGTGGTATGTAAAGGGCGCGAGGTGATATTCTTGCGTTCAACACTGATGCTCCCGGTTAATACCTGTATTTTACATCGAGTTTAAATTTTCAAGTTCTTGGGAGACAAAAATTCTTTCTGCTTCGATCTTGGGTAAGGGTCAAAGCATTTTTAGAAGTTTAGAATGTATATGCTAACAATTGTTCCTTGTCTGAAACACGAATAACTGTTTGAAAAACAATTGTCGCTAGTCCGTTAAATATGGGTCTTTTCAGCTTTGATATAATTAATGAAACATGATTAAACTTAAAATACTTATAAACGGCTACGATATGCTTTTAGTATAATATTAAAACCTCAATTCTTTTAGAAAACCATAACAATAAGAAACCTTTATATAGGGAAAACAATAAATGTTTACAACATAGTTATCTTCTATCAGTATGTTGAACTTTAGTGATATTATTTTCTCTAAAACACACGAGTGGTAGTAAAAAATTGAACATATTACGTAAAAAAAAAAATAAAAACGTATAACGACGCTTTATCTTGATTTCGTACTGTCAACTATGATAATTTCACGGCACATCGTAATCAAAGAGCTATACAGAATATCACACGCGACGGAATATTATTACAATAATGCGTCGAAAATTATGCAGAAATAGACAAAACCCATAATATAACAAGAATATAATTTCCTGATGATAATCTGGCAGGTTTCTTCCGTTGTAAATCCCGGTAATAATAATAATATTTATTTCTGTCGTTAAAGCATTATAAGACCATTCGACTTATAAAGCGTTTATCATATATGGTGTTAATTTACAACCACATACGTGCTCGCCAATATCGCCCATAATTTATCAAGACGCAAAAACCATATTAGTGGTTGATACGTAAAACTGCGACGCACTGTGCACGACTACGATCACCGTATTGAGCCCATATAAATACTTTTTTATTCAGATAAAATTTTGGTTATTATTTCAAAAAAAACTATCTGGATAAAGATAAAAATTATATTTATAAAAGATTATCATAATTTATCTAGATAAAATCAGAATGTTTTTTTTTTAAACAACAATGACTTTATATTAAATTTATAAAAAAAAAAAAAAATGTCAAACCTATTATGAGTAAAACATTTTGTTAGTGTGAGGCGTTTTAAACATGTCTCTATTTTAAAGTGTTTTATTCGTTTGGAATAAAAAAGGTATGTAATAATTTGCTAACTTATATTTATATTTATTTCTGAATCTCATTTAAACGTTGACTCTTTCCGTGATAAGACGGATCGTGCTGAAAAAATACAAGCTATTTAAAATAAGACTTTTGCTTTCTGCTGTATACCTATCGTCTATAAAAATAAACCAAACAACATATTTTTGATGTTTAAATCGCGTATTTCGGGTGGCACTACTGAGTGCACTCCCACATCTGTCACTCTCGATATGTAAATACTATGCTTATATCAAAATTACTAAATGTACTTAATTGCTGTATAGATTGTAATTATATTTTAATAAATAAAAAAAAGTATATTTTTAGCATAAAAAAAAAAAATCGCGTATTATTTTAATTTTTTTAAACTAATTTTTTAATTAAAGTTGAAATCAATATTAAAAATATAAATAAATATATATTGATTGCAATAAGGGAAACACTGTGATAATTCAGGTTACAATCTACACATTTTGATCATAAATATAAATAAATATCTAAATACATGATTGCATATGTTGTTTTTGTTCAGCGGTCGTTAAGAAATATTAATTTCAATTTAAATTATCTTTATTACAGATTTCTTTTTTAACAGTCGGTATTATTTTCTCCGTTTTAAATTAAAATACTAAGTTATTAGTACAATCATAATTCATCAATAAGGATAAATGTCTACTAATAGGTAATTATCATTTAATAGATAATAATTGTTATAAAAATTAATTATTAAAAAGACAATTTGAAATCGTACCTTTACATGACTTAGAAAATGTCTATTTAAATCAATCTTGCCTTGTATGACTTTAGAACAAAGCGATCAGGTCCGTCCCGAAGGGGGGGTTTGGGGGGGTGTCTCACCCTCCCCTCCAACGAAAACACCAATCGGCAATCGGACTTGTTTCATTATAGCCTAGAAGGACCTAATTTTACTTAAGGGAAACAAATATTACATATTTCATAATACAGTGTATACACGAATAAAATGTATACTATTTATTATATATATATATATAAAATTAAACTGTCAATTTTAAGAATGTGCTACACTGACACATATATACATGTTAAAAAGTAAAAATATGACTACATATAGTTGATTATACTACATACATTGAGTAGGTATAAAAAATGTAGTCGGCATTTTTCATATTATTCACCCCCCCCCCTTGATTTTCATGTTCGGGACGGCCTTGAAAGCGATATTTGTTGAATCGTTTTTTCTGTAGAAAATTTAGCAACCAAAAATAAAGTTTCAATACTACTGAATAATATTTTTATCTAAATAAGTCTCAATGCTGTCAGCGATTGATTAAATTAATTTACTGTTCGAAGTATTCGAAATCTTATTTCAGGTCGTCTGTTAGCAGCACCGTGGCGGCATTCTAGCCCATAAATGACTATTATTGTCTCCTAGCTGAATCCGAAACAACGTAATATCAATCCAACTTAAGCTCCAAATATCACCCTTCCACCGAGTCACTTTCAAAAACAAACCCGCAGAGGGATGTGAAAACACGGACAACAGCTGCTATCTTTGAAGCCCTCGCCTCTGTGGCGCGTCCGTTGTTGCAGGTTTCCCGTGACTGTTCACGTATATCCGCCGTTATCATCAGCGCCGTCCCGAGGGCAAGGCAGACGGGGCACTGGCCCAAAGCTTCGCGCCTCACGTACATACAATAATCAATATTTATATAGATCGTGTAAATAAACATAGGTCCAAACGTTTTGTCAACAACTTACAACTAAATACGTTTGCTAAGTAAAAAAAAAAAAACGTACTTACAACAAACCGACTATTTAAATAACACGGCGAACAACATTCTTTTGAATAGGTACTGACATCGTTAAAATGTACTGTAATGGTACGCGGTGAATCGATGTTTATTATCGTGTTAAGATTCTATTATTATGCAATGTCCACCCGTTGTCGATGCTCATTGAACGTCGTGTGTGAATATCGAGACCGAGTCCAACGGCCTCTCGAATATGTCGCCTAAGGCCTGTTGGCAAAACCTGGGAACGGCCCCGGTGCAACAGGCGGCACACGCATTATCTTCTGAACGTCGAATCGGACATTGTATTGTTATTATCGTTACGTTCGCACACACGTGATGATAGTCCGTAATGATCTTCGCCACACGTTCTGCAAGGCGATGACGATGGTGATAACGATGGTGATGACAATGACGATGACGATGGCGATGACGATGACGATGACGATGACGATGACGATGACGATGACGATGAC
>NW_020271743.1:466887-470594 GCF_003268045.1 Sipha flava
ATGACGATGACGATGACGATGACGATGACGATGACGATGACGATGACTCCGATGACAATTGACGCGCACACGTTGACCTTCTCCGCGAGATTTCCGGGGTGAAGGGGCAACGATACAACGTCGGGGGTGGGGGACCGACGTGAAAATTCATAAAATAAAAACAATTAGTCATCCTCCCCCCCCCATACACACACACACACACACATGCAGATGCACGAGTAGTTTAAGACGTTCTCGTGCACAAGAAATACGAGAAAAGACAAATGTGAGTTTTGACGAAACGCCAACGGTCCAAAAAATGTTTACCGTCACCGCAGCAGCCTTGAGCGAAATTAACGACAAGCTTACGGCCGATGCAGAACGTGCACGCGCGTGAAATCACCGCAACATGGTAACAGAAAGGTATACCAAAAGATGGAACTAGGGGGTGGAAGACGAGGATTCGTCCCCAGGCGTAAAATTTTAAAGGGTGAAATTTTTGTAATTATTAACAACTAATTTGATATTTTTAACTTTGTTAAATAATGATACAATGTGATCGAGAAGTCATGCACATCAAAATGAATGTGTTTGTTAATAGTATTTTTATTGAATTACTTTTACTTTTATTTATAAAGACAAATACAAAAATATTCAAAATTAATTTGTACATATATATTTAACGTGTTTTTTATAACATATGCTCAAAATGGCTGCCTTATTCACTAATGCATGCACGAACCCGTTTTACCACGTTTGTGACCACTTTGTGCAATACGCTTATATTGATTAAGTTTACCTCCGTTGTTATGTTACTCTTCTGTTCATCCAATGTTTGTGGTCTATTTTTATAAACCAGGGGTCGGCAACCCGCGGCCCGCGGGCCACATGTGGCCCGCACAAAGATGGTTAATTTTTGTGTTTTATTTTTGTTCAATAAAATTTTTCATACAATTTTCAATACTCTTCAATTTGTTTTCTTTATAAATAAAATTTAATCTAATCGTTAATAGATGATGTTTATAGTTGTATAATCAGTTTGATCCATAAAATTGTTATTATTATCTAATCGAAGTCGAAGATAATGTTGGCTGCACTACTCAGTCATAGGATAAATTAAATATACTTATATATATTTAAAAATTAAAATTTTAAATATGTTTAATCTATGTATTTAATACATATGTATGTAATATATTTAATCTATGGGCATAGTTACTTTGCGTTTGTAGCAATTAGTATTACACCGTGATTACGCCCGTACGTATGACTGCGTTTGTAATAGTTTCATTTTACAAGTAAATCCAAAAATTATGGCGACTAAAAAAAGAAAAAATTTGTGATGAACATCGTTTTTTTAATAATTCTTGGGTTTATTCATACTTTTTCGTCGAAAACAAAGGTAAGCCATTATGTTTAATTTGTCAAAAAAGCAATTTTTTCCAGTAATATCCGTATTTTTTACACTCATATTTCTATGTAAAATTATTAAATATAATAGCAATACAATTATTGGTATATATAGAGATGTAAAATTTACGTAATTTTTTTTTTTTGGTAATTTACAGAGAAGAATTTACGTAAATTTACGTAAATTCTGTAAATTTGGTAAATTTTGATAATTTTTGTATGTCGCCATAGGAACACCCTTAGGAACTCCTCACTTCCACTTTTCCATGAAATTATAATTATTGTAATACTTATTTTTATTATTTACTGGATAGTGTGGTGTTCATGGTATTTTAATTTCTTGCGGCTTCATTTTAACTTTTTTAATATTTAATGACACAAATTAAATAAAAAGTAAACTATTAAACAAATTAATGTAAAATCAATAAGTTTTAAATAATAAAAGTTGATGATAGTATCTACAGCCATGAATCAAGTGATACTGTCATAGTCCATAGGCCGCGATGTGCCGATGTCAATAAAATCAAATTTATTAATAGCATGGCTGTAAATAAATATTATGTCTACAACCGTACTATTAATAGCGATAATAATTGCTGGTATGATAATATGTTATGTAAATGTAATAGTGTAGTACACTATCAGTAGTTGTGAGCATGTTGAACGTTTGACGTTTTAAGTTATATTATATCAACTATTCCATTATATTAATATATTAAGAATATCTCGTTAAGACGTATAATTTAAGGTATCACATGCTAATATTTTTGGTAAAATAATATTTACCTGTAAAAAAATAATTGGTAAATTTACGCGGTAAAAATTTACCGAGCTTACATCTCTAGGTATATATCATATGTAAAAAATATTTTCGAAATGTGGCCCTTGATAAACATTTAAAAAAAAAATAAGGCCCGCGTGGTTCAAAAGGTTGCCGACTCCTGTTATAAACCCTTCCTTTAAAATACCCTATAGAAAGAAATCTGAAGGTGTTAAATCGGGAGAACGGGAAGGGGGGGGGGCATAATCCTTTGGATATGATATGCTCACCAAAAAACTCGTGTAAAAAATTCATTGTTTCATTGTATGTATGACATGTGGCATTATCTTGTTGCAACCAACAATCTCCTTCATCGATATCAAGCAACGAAATAAATTGTGTTATTATGTCTTGGTATACAACACTGTTCACTGTTGTTTCAAAGAAAATAAGGCCCACTATTCGACGACGTGATATGGCACACCAAACTCCAATTTTCTGACTGTGCAAAGGGGTTTCGTGAAGGACATGTGGATTTTCGGTGGACCAAATTCTAGAGTTTTGACTATTCACATATCCACTTAGATGAAACCATACCTTGTCACCGAAAAAAAAAACACGGTCAAGTTCTCCAATTCCATTGTTGTCGATAAATGAACGAAACCATCTACAGTACACAAAGCGCTTTTCTTTATCAGGTTCTTTTAATTCGTGAACACTACGAACATGATATGAACGAAATTTTAATTTCTTCATCACTTTTTGAGTACTACCATATGAAATCTGTGAATGTGCTGATAGTCTTCCCAAGCTTTTTGATGGTGAACGCAGCATCACATTTCTTACCTCGGCTAGTTTAGCGTCAGTCAAAATGATAGGTCTCCCGGTTCTCTTCTTGTCTGAAACTGATCCGGTTTCACGGAAACGGACGATTAATCTCATTATGGTTGAATGGTTGAAGGTACTGCTGTATTCGGATGTTTCACTTAAAATTCATCAATAACACAAGCATAAAAACGGCTAGCAAGATACTGTTCAACAATAAACACACGTTGCTCTTTGGAAAACAATATGTTCACAAAGCAATAATCAAAGCATTACTAAAAGCGTCGCATCAATACATATAATAATGACATATAGATTCAATGTCGGGAATACCCTTAGGGTTATTTTGAAGTAATCGATAAAAATAATTTATTGTATTAGGTTAAAATTAGCGTAAAAATTCCTAAATCCACCTCTGGGTACACCGCGCGTAACTGACTGTCAACGGTTCCGGTGTAACAGGCGATTATTACCCCCCCCCCAACATTTTTACTGGGGGGGTAATAATCGCCTGAGGTAATAATCGCCTACAGTAACAGGCGATTATTACCCCCCCTCACAATTTTTTACCAGGGGGGGGGTATTAATCACCTGAGGTAATAATCACCTACAGCAACTGGCAATTATTACCTGCCACCACAATTTTTTACTGAGGGGTATTAATCGCCTGAGGTAATAATCGCCTACAGCAACTGGCAATTATTACCTGCCCCCACAATTTTTTACTGGGGGG
>NW_020271743.1:470604-495892 GCF_003268045.1 Sipha flava
GGGGTATTAATCGCCTGAGGTAATAATCGCCTACAGCACAATTTTTTACTGGCAATTATTACCTGCCCCCACAATTTTTTACTGGGGGGGTATTAATCGCCTGCGGTAATAATCGCCTGAGGTAATAATCGCCTACAGCAACAGGCGATTATTACCCCCCTTAAGGGTGCGACAAATTTAATAACGCGGACACGAGTGTTCGAATCGGTGAATCTAGGAAAAACATCTTAATGTAAAAAAAGATCGTCAAATGTATTTTACTTTAAAATTCCAAATATTTTAAGTCAAATGTTAAGTTAAATAAGTAAATAATAATAAAAATAAATCATAGATATAGAATAATATATGCTATTACTATTAAAAAAATTGGTAAACCTCTTTCCCTAATTAAATATTTTCCTCATAATTTTTTAAGTTTATTCTGTAATTTGACATATATTTTTATTGTATTTTTTTAATAAACTCTGAAATGTACACAGGCTTTAGACAATAAACTCTAAATTTAAATCTATTATTGGTTTGAGTTTTCGTTATTTTTAGATACGGATAATCGTTGTTTTTGAGGGCCTTCCCAAAACAATGTATATGAACGTATACAAAATGTATATTAGATATATTATACATTTTTCTACTTAAATTACAAATTATAACAACTATTATAACATTTGAAACATACTATATCATGTAATATAATTACTTTGCCACTAGTTTAATTTAATTTATTTCATTTAGCGTTATCTACGAAACTATAACGAATGCCTGTATATTTTATTATATGTTTGGATATATAATATATAACATGTGTGTATACTGTCCAAGTATTTTATGCATAAAATGTTATTCAATTTTCTGAATTAATAGAGTAATGCTTCTAATGCCAATGACGCTTAAACGCATCACAGTATAAATAACGCGACGCTGCGGTATAACTGCCAATATCACGGGCGGCGTTGAAAGTGTTAAAAATATTTTAATAAAATATTTAACAGCAATTATTTTAATAACTTTTAGCCAAAATTAACGTTTTTCAACTTGTCGTTTATTGCTGTGTCATTTTTTTACCTGTCGATTTTTACTGATTACCGAATCACTCCATGTGTTTCTTATTAACAGTTAATTACTTTCACCTCTATTCAATATGCCTATATATATATTATTTATAATAATATTATCATGACAAGAAAACTAAAACTAATAATACTACAATAGGTATCTGTTTTTCAAAAACAAACGAGTAAATATAAACATAAGCATAAAAAGTAGGTCATGGGGAGGTTATTAGTATATGACACCTTCGTCATCCCCCCGGGGGCTCAACCTTAAGGGGGTAATAATCGCCTGTTACTGTAGGCGATTATTACCTCAGGCGATTATTACCTCAAACGATTATTACCCCCCTCCCCGGTAATAATATAGGGGGTAATAATCGCCTGTGACACCGGGTCGACCGAATATCCGAATGGCTGTGGCGAAAAACGTGTGCGACAACTGTTCGGTACTGTTTGGCTTGTCGGACTTGACGTAGAATGTTTCCGGATCGACGATCGGTTAGATGCCACCGTCGCCACTAATCACTTACGCCTTTTAATAAGAACGTTTATCGTAATCAAATGTTAAAGGTATTTTTTCAGTAAGGGTTTAATGGAGTATACCAGACAATGCGTTTTGTGGAACAAAAAAAAAATAATAGGTAATAATTTAACACTGAACGGCGATTAAACTTTACAGATATTTGTCGAGAGTTAATAATAGTTTTCGAAGAATTAGTCTATTGTATGATCAAATATCATAATGTTACTATCGCTTTTTAAACCGGCCAAAAACAAAAATAATAATAATAAATTAAATTAATTAATTAATACGGTTGTATTGCAGTCCATTGTTATTCTAGATTTTTGTTTTTTTTTTTCTTTTTGATAAGTCGAATGATGATTAACACGAAAAATGAGGTACGTGTTTTAATCATAATTTTTAAATACCTTCAAAATATCAAATACGAAAACTGTTGATGTGGAACAAAAATATAACAATTTAAATTCAGTAAAACTTGTTTTCTTATATAGTGGTCCTAATATTATTTACTTTAACGTATTATGCGTAAGACCATGAACAAAGCATGTTAAGTATGTACAAATGATACAACAAAACAATCTACCATTATGCTCCAATGAAGTGATGTGCACACTTAAAAATATGTTTTTAAATATCAAGTATAGTATCTATATTTTATAAATAATTTCATGAAATTTCTAAATTTATTTTAATTTTAATTTGTAGTTCTTTGTGATAAACAAAAACAGGAAAAAAATCGCAAGACCCCTACGTTATCCATATGATTTAAAGGGACAGTGAACAATAGTTTAACACTTGGTTTTAAAAAAATACAAATATTTTTATCGATTACAATCACTGGTGTAATTGTGGGGGGCAAAGGGGCAAGTGCCCCCTCTGACCATTTTTTGAGAGATAAAGATATAATTTTGCCCCCCCCCCCCAGATAATCCAACAATACAAATAACACTTTTTATTAATGAACTCTTATGGATATTATTTAACAATATTGGTACCTAGTACATGCTACCTACAATTTACGTTTATCCAAACCATAAAATGAGTTAAAAGACTTATGTAAAATCAAACAATTAGATATAGTGTATAAAATACATACAATAAAAATATGTTTTAACTGATGAGGGGTAAGTGGTCAGGGTTTTGGTAATAATAAATATATTATATTGCCCCCCCTAGGTTTTTTCCCAATTACGCCACTGATTACAATAATATTGCAATGGTGTCAAACGTATTCTGAACAGAAATAATGTTGTTGAAATGAAAATAAAAATGCTTTACCGTGTAGTACGTATGCTTTGATTTTTATATTCAGTCGAAAAAAAAAAATTGGAGATTCCGATACTGGCAAATCGTGGTGTTCGCAAGCTGCTACCACCGAGAGTAATAAATTAACATTATCCGATGCTCTCTGACCAGTACAACAGCTGTAGTGGATCAAAAATATCTAATTATGCATTTAAAATGTCCGAGACACTACGGTTTTATTCTCTTTTTAAAATAAATACATACAAATAAGTAATAATCACGTTGCATACGATTAAGTTGTACGCATTCGATTTCGTTTTATTTTAATGGTTTAACGTCTGGTGGTGTGTACACGTGTCCGATAGTAATATATAGTCGAGTGATTTTACAATGACACTCGTCTGGCATCGTTTTTGGTGTACGATATTGCAGCTGTATAACGCGTTGTTTACACCAGCGGCGAATATGATTTACGCCGAAACAGAGAAAAAAAAAGTAGTAATTTCAATCATAATTCATGATAAATTGTGTTTTTAAATTTAGCGAGTGCAGCGGTTGGTCCGCGGTAGGGTAATAAATTACATACTGTTAGCTCTCCATTAATATTTTTATACGTCAATACGTTTCTTCTTCGAGCAGAAAAAAATATTGATAATTCTCTCTACCTTATTTGTACTCATAATTTAGGTGCACATCTCTGCCGAACTTTACGTTCGATAGTACATACAATTTATTAATTATTATTTACTGCGTTATGATAAAATTTCATCAGTTTTACCCTGTCGCATAAATTTTACCATACATTACCGCCCACTAAATCAATCAGGACAAACTGTCAGTGAACATCAGATGTTTAATATGTACGAATGAAAAAAAAATATTTGAGATTCTATAATTACCATTTGATTTGAAATAATGTAATAAAATACATTACATGATGACTAAACTTCAACGAGTAATTCCTGTTTCGCGTTGTCATCTTAAAATATTCATCCTAGTTCAAAAGTAAATAATAACATAATTTTTTTACCAGTTTCTCGTTAACCGAATAGTAATTTACATAAACGCGAATCCGCTTTTACGTGTTTCACCGTAAGAATAATGATCACGCAAAAGGGTTCCATTTATACTTTCTGCATATTAATACGAACGTCGTCGTCGTCAGCAGCAGTTATTGCGGTATACACGTTTTATGGGTTATTAACTGCGGAACGGATTATTTTTTCTGTAATATATGCTCAAAAAAAAAAAAAAAAAATAATAATAATAATAATAATAATAAATTAAATAAAATACAATTTTCAATTAAGCTATTCGATTTTATCTGGTGTTCTATAGGTTTATATTCGTATTGTGATTGAAATCTTAATCTCGTAACGATTTGAATCACAAACCGTGATTAACGAAAAACAAAATCGATAAAACCCGAATGCTTAAGATCCAATAACGTGCAGTATGAATACGTTGTTTTTGCATACACGCATTTGATATACACACTTAAACACATTTTTTGTTGTTGTTGTATCGCTATTATTAGTATTTTTCGAGTAAAAAGCGCTCCTCAGCTGCTACATAAACGTTTTAAAAATTATTTATTTTGGTTAACGTCTTATTAGCGCGAAACGACAGGAGTTGCAAACAAGCGATTCTCATTATTCATTTTAGATTACCGAAGTAAAAATAATAACGCTATATATTGATCATTTATATTCCAAATGTAAAAATGAGGAATTTTTCCGCTGAGAACAGTTTTTTTTTTTTGTACTAAAAATTCATCTAATTTTTTAATAACGATATGGTACGCAAAAGATTATTTAAATAAACAATTCTCGATTCTCTCCCAGTGATTATCTGGAAGCAAAAAACGGAAAAAAATCGCTGAAATTGTCTAATATTTAAAATTTGTATTTTTAATTTGTTAAAAAACATGCCCCAACGTTTGACACTTGACATTTTAATGCTTAAGATTATAAATGTTTTATTTTCTACCTAGTATTTTTATACACTATACTATGTATTATAATTATTTTTAAATAAAAAATGCTTTAAAAATTTAAAAATAAATTCCTATCAAAACCCAGTAGTACTCTTAACTTTCATATCTCACCGGAAAACTTAAAATTAAAATAAATCACTTATCCACGAGAACAGTGTCATTCAATACTAATTATTTATCTTCTTTTAATATATGAATACATTGAAGCTGAATTTTTTCATACATATAAATCCCTATATTAACATAAATTTTAAAAGTAGTTATTATATCAGGTAAACTTGGCATTAATACTTGTCATTCTAACTTCCTAGTATCTGAACATTTTCTTTTCTTAAATTAAATTGCTATATGTGAACAAGTGCATTATAACTAGTATAAATTCAAAAACAAAGTTTTTTTTCAAATTATTAAATTTAAAAATATTTCTAAAAGGTTTGCGAATCTGTGTGTGGACTAAAGTTGTTTATTTATAAAAATGGTTGCATTGAAGCAGTGGTATGATTGGGGTGTTGTGTTGTACTTGAAATACCAAATCATTTTCAGATGTTGAAAAAGTATAATTTTTCAAAAAAAAAAACTTTAAATTTGTATTTTGTTTCATTGTTTTAAATTATATCATGGAATACATAAACATTTTATCTAAATATTTACAATCTGTGAATATTAACTAAATACTCAATGTAATAATAATTGTAACGAAGCAATGGAAATGATTTAAACAAAAAACATTAATCCGTCCAAAATACCTCATATAAAAATTTTCCAAAATGGTTGGGAAAAGGGGCCTCAAACTTTAAATTTAAAAAAGTGTTATATTATTTAAATTTACTATCTAATCTTAAATATAATAGTTAGGGAATACAACAACGTTATCCAGAAAACCAGCTAGATTTATTAAATGGATTAGAAGAAATATTATTCAATGATAATCCACCACATGAAATATATTATTTGTAACACTCACAACTTAGATTTATAAAAATTATTAATTAAAATATATTTAAATCTTGCAATATTTTAATGTTCTATTTAAAAAAATTAACAAATTAATTAGTAAACGTTTGTCGTATTTGTTAAAAAAAAAAATTGTATTTTTTCAATATGTATAAATTAAAAAAATTTAAAATTTAAATTTATGAATTTAAAATTTAAAAATTTAAAAAGAATTATGTTTAAATTTATGTTCTATGGGTTGTAAGCTATATTGCTATTATCTATAATTTGTGTAATGTTACTAATACATAATCTATGGTAAAAAATTATAGGCACCAGAGTAATTGAAGTGGTATATATTTATTGTTTGTTTGTCATACCTGTAAATATCAGTATGTGATACGGTTGTGATTGGATTTTATTATTGATTTGACCTGGTTGCAATCGACTGCTGGTTATTGGCTAGTTGTTATGACCGCATGATGACATTTTCGTACAAAATATTAACTTAGCACTCACGGTGCTTCGTAAAGTGTTAAAAGTGTATCTATCGATTCGATAAAAAAATTAGGATTGAAAAAAGCAAATCGTGTATATATAAATGAAAGAACATAAACATAAAGAATATATAGTTATAGAATATATATTAATTATATAAAGTACTCGAATGATTTGGAAATACTCGATGCCGGTGTACTGATAAAAATTGTAAATCAAGTACATAATATGTTGACAATAATTTGACGATGTTCTTAGTACACTAAATGAACCATGATCGCAATACAATTACAGAGAAATATTGTTAATAGACAAATAGTCAATTCTCGAATCAGAAGAAAACGCAAAAACTACTGATTTATAAGAAAGAACAAAATTATTCGACTGGAACTTTGCAGCACTGAAAAGATTTATACAACGATAATTCGGATAACAGATTATACAGGTACGATGTTTCGTAAAAAAAATTTTCAACTAACTCCTTAATAATCACTGAGAGAATGAAATATCAAGTGACACTCTTAAAATTAGTATACCTGTATGACATATATACAGCGTAGTGCATAACTGTTGTTCAACTAATTTCGATACTAACTCATACTAAGTTGATCGACTCATATTTTTGTTAACTACACGTTTTTCTATCCACCAAAATACTATGATCACTATGAAAATGATACACACGATATTTTTACGTTCATTTGGCGTAGTTTTTATTTTTATTTTTTATTACACGACTTATTTTGCTAGAACCTCAATAATTCGAATATCCTTAAACGCGCTTGTATGTACATTCATGTGTTTAAAGACCTTGTGCAATCTATTTGACATACTCGAAACGAAATCAATAACGATGGCGATTAAATATCATCGCAGTTGATCGTACCTTACCTATCCGATCGAGACTTTATTTGTATTATTTTACCAAAATAGAAAATGATACGATTTCCTATGCTATTAGTTAGTTAGATAACGCTACGGACCACAATGTGGTCAACAATTTATCGCAAAAAAGATAACAGACTTCTTTAATATGCAACATACAATAATATAATAAATAAATATCAAAATAAATGTAATACATACGTACAATTATTCACCTCTCTTAAGTTTGAATTAATTTTTTCCCTCTAATATTCGAACACTCGGTAAATCGAAAACCACATTAAATCAAATTTTTAACCAGGTCTCCTGAATTTCGAATTATCGAGTGACTAATGTATAAGGTTCAGCTAATACTAGTTTTATTACTTCTATCATTGTGGATGTACGCGAATCGCAAGTAATTAAAACGTCATCAAAGAGTCGATCCTTTCTTTCTTAATACTTAGTGGGTAGCTCAATATGATCAAGTGCTACGCAAACTTCTAAGCAGTAATAATTCTCGTTTTTTTTTTTTTTATCCAAATACTAATCAAATATACAACCATCTACGTTTCTCATCGATTATTTTCTTAACAGTGATAAAACTTTTGTGACTTCGTGGTCTGTACAACAGAACAAGAAAACGGGCTTTACCGTGGTTCCGTCACACAACAAGCTTTTGCTATAATATGTTAATATTTCTCCCATATACAACCATGCATCGCCATCAAACGGTTTTTTTTCGTCTTCAAGATGATAAAACTCATATGCGTGCACAGACCTGTATTTCGGGAGGTTCCTACAATAATTTTAGGACCTATCTTAACAAAACGTGTACAAGGTATATTTAATAAATCATAACATAACTAATTTTTGTTTAATATTGTGGCATATAAGTCCCAATAAATATTTTTTCTTTGAATCTCGTATATTTTTCTCAGGTAGCTCAAATTATTTACGATTTGTACTTTAGAAGTAAATTATAGCTGTCAGATTATCATAATAAGTTTTTGCACGAACGTTTAGAACATTTTGTTTATCTTATTACGAAACATCAGTTATTTACTATGACATATTTTAGAATAAATTTAGTTTAATTTGAGCAGTTATAATACGGTCACCTAACTTTTAGAATTTAATTGTAGGGCTCCATTTACACATTTACAACATTTTAATAGAGGTGCCCGGGAAAAATGGATAAGACCTACCCAGACTGACTTATGCGCTTGGTGACGAAAGACTATCGGCTATCGGACACGTGCGGAAAACACCGAATACCGCAAAATCGAATGGCTTTCAATCGTCGACCCGTAGGTCAAGGTAAGATCGAAAAATCCGAATAACTATTGTTAATACGTTTCCAATTCGTTTTCGTAAATATAAATCATGATTTTAATTTTAATAACTTTATTTGATTTGCCGACTTATTATCTTACAGTAAACAAGCGGATAAGTAACCTTCGTTGTTGTCAAGACGAATAGTAATCGTTGTAACGCAGAACGTAGATTCATTATCCGAGTTTCAATACAATAAAAGGTAAATTATAAATGTTGGTATAACTTTCATTTTATAATTGTTGTGTAAATTTGAACTCAGACGCGGTAAGATCAGACCATGGCCTAGTTGACTGGGTACACTCGGACCGTAGATTCGTCTATGATCGCCACAACGAAAAACATAATTATTCGAAATGTCACAACTGGAATTTAGATGGTAAATATATACGAAGAAAAAAAAATTCTTAATTTAGACCTTCTTAGTTTTATAATATTTATGGTTGATGTTCATAATTCAACGACGTAATTTTTTATTTTTTTAATCATAATTCAGCTTGTAAAAACAAATATTTTGAGTTCCGAGAGATCGTTTTGAGTATGATCTATGCGCGTTTATATATGGTACGTCGTTGTCCGGACGCTTTGGTGCGCGATTGGATAGATTAGTGGTTCTCAAACTGTGTTACGCGAACCCCTTGGGGGTACTCGAGATTTTTTGAGGGGTATGAGTCTGGCCAACAAACCTTTAAATTTAAATAATTTATATGGAAAACGGTTATTCAAGTTTAATTCGCGTTAAAAGTCAATGTAGAAACAAATTAAATATCGAAGATAGTTAAAGATTGTATTTAACTAAACTAGAACCCTATATTGATAAACTGCGCCAGCAAAAACAAGCTCACCCTTCTCACTAATTTCGTTGAAAGTAAGCTATGTTTGTTTTTAACATTTTTTGTATGTTAGTTTTTAACGAAATAAAAATGAGTGTAAGTATTTAATTTTTTTTTTATTTCTTTTAGTTTACTAAGTAAAAAGGGGTACAGTATTTATAAAAGTCTGAGAAGCCCTGGTATAGATCACACGAAGTAATATTCAATTACAAATACCGTTGCGGCAGTGATAAAACCAAAAAGCCTACACACACACACACACACACACACACACGTTACAGGAGAGTTTCAATGACATTGAGTGGATGTACATTTTCGCACACGCGTATCTACTGCTCGTGTACAACACGTCCAACGATCGGTTGAACGTTTGCCAAAACGTTGTGGTGTGCGTGTGTCGATCCGTACGGTAATAGTAATAATATGAATAATAAACACAACCCGTACGGTAATAATAATAATATGAATAATAATCACAATGATGAAAAATCGCAATTTTAACAATAATAACAATAATAATATCATATTCTCCAGCCGATCGAATTTTACGACTTGATTCCATAGCTCTATAGAGCACACTGCACCCAGATGGATGTTCGGTGTCAAGCGCGGTTCAACAGGTTTCGCGAGCGGAAGATTTGTTTATTTACCCCCACCCCGACCCTCCGACCGTAATATTTGTCAATACCGTACACGTTGGTCTGGTACGAAAACGCGTCACACGACTATTATAAAATAGGCACATGAATCGAGTTTGCCATCACGGTGTGCCATAATAACCCTTCCGTTCCGCACGAATGTGTCCGCCGGAGGCGTTAACGACACGTGGTCGCCACCACCTGTTGATGCACGAGATTCGCGTACGGAGTACGTAGGTCATCGTCAAAATGGCCGGTCTAGAAACGAACGCTTTTCGTTGAAAATGTATTACAGTTGAAATCGGAAAACTGTACGTTAATCACAGCCATCTACGATAACCGCTAGAATATTATTTTATTATTATTATCATTATTATTTCAATTTTTTTATTTTAAAAGTTTTCGACACATAACTTACCGGCTTACAATAGTTTTCCACGCTTAAAGTAACATTTCATTTACGTACATTTTTTAATTTTTTTTTTTTTTTTGATATTTTCCGTAACTGTAAAAGTGTTCGCAACGCACAATGGTGAAACGTAAGGGTTGGCTTTGCGGCTTATAATCATACACAAGGAGTAATATTTTTGAGAGTATGGGTAGGGGTTGAGTTTTAAGTTTTGCGCACTTCTAAAAAAACCTTAAAATAACCTGGTTGTCGCAATCGATTTGCGACCACGGGCCGACGAACGGGTGGGTTTCATTGCGCGTGTACGACACGTTTCCCGTGGGTGACGGTGAACGTGTGTTGCGCACGAAGACGAGAGCCGTTCTCCTTTGACATTTCACCTCTTCTACGCCAAACGATACTCGGCAGTACGTGTACACATGTCGCGGCACACAAATTATGGTGTGATTTTAACGTGTGCCGGAGAAACGTTCCCTCCCCGGTCCTCGGGTCGCGTCCACGATCGTTCCGAGGGAAACGCCGAACACGCGGGTAGGAACGAAGCGTTCCCGGACGAGAAGATGTTTCGCGCCACCGACAAAAGCGAATTTCAGATCCCGAGTGAAGGCTATTTTACTTCCATCCGCGAGCGTGTTGAAATATTTCGTTATTTCCACGTCCTCAATATTGTTCCCGCCAAACTACGAAGATTATGTAATAACGCCGCTGCGGTGACCTGTGCATCTGACCCCAGTCCCGACGCGTCTGCAGGACGGATCTATCGGTACGGGCACGATGTGTCGAAAAACTATGGAAATTCTATACGATACGAAAACGTGCAACTGCTTATGAACAATGTGTACGACAGCGATCCAAACCGAACGACTAAATCCATCATACCAAATCGATTGACAATCATGTTCGATTTTAAATGTCGGTTCAATTCCACGATTTAAGCATTATTCTGTTTGACGCGTTACGGCGTAGCGGTGGCACTCGACTGTACACCACATTTCGTGCATTAATTATTAATTAAAATTTAATTAGTAATTCGGCCCGAGTCCGCGACACGGAACACCCAGTGAATTTCTCAAACCAAATGCGTTTTTTGTTTCAATTGTCTTCGTCATACGAGCATTTTACGAATTTCGAATGATAATTGAAATTACGTTCGTTAAAATCGCAATGATCAGTATGTGTAACAGTAGTTTATATTTACATGCTAATAGTAATTAATCAAAACGAATTAATTTAAATCAACCGAACTTAGAACAGTACACCAACTAAATAGGAAGTAGTAATAATGCGTTGTGGACGGACCAAACCATACGCCGGGTTCTAAAGTAGTTGAATTCGAATAATTTGAAACGAAAAATCGCTTAACGCAAAGTACCACCGATACGTCTTGCACGAGTACGACAGTTTCACGACGAACTATCTATATTTTCTAGGTTACGATTGTCAATTTTCGTATTGAGTGATCGTGCATTGTAAACATTTTGAATCATCAATCTAGAAATTGCCGATAACATTATGCAGTGTTTGCTTAACAATATTCAATGTCAAACGTCACCGCAATGAAAAATATAATGACTGTCATAAATACGCTTGTGCGTGTAGGTTTGTTTGTAATGTTATAGGTATATTGTTAATTTTATGAATAGTGCAAAACGTTAATGTCAGAGAACAGATTTTAATAATAAAACAGTGTTGTACAGTCATCTAGGAAGTTATCAAAGCTATTAATCGTAAGATGATTTCGGGTTTGTTCGTAAACGTTTATAATGTATATTGTAGTACGCGAATAAACAATTTAATTAATGAACACACATTAAAGTTTAAATTAATTATTTTCAGTTGTTGACAATTAATACAGCGCCTAGCATATGTATACACATTGGTATTTACCGCACAAATGATTAGCGAATTAATGGTCCGTAAAAAATTCTCCTTCGTATGAAAACATTTTAAACACATTTAAACGTGTGGACGAAACCATAAGAATGAATTATTCTAATTTTTCTGTTTCGGACGATAACATAAAGGATAACGATGTTCATCGGACGGGCGAACAATTTCAATTCAATTTTTCTAATACAGTGCTGTTTTGCTAAGTGCGCCTGCATAACTAACCTGCATACAATACGACGCGAAGGCACTTCAAAGGACTGGGCCGGTAAAGCGTTTTTGTGCATCGAGTTTTCCGCAGAAGAAAATTAATCACCCGATCAATCATCATTATTGTTTATATTGTACGCCAAAAGTAATGACACTATTCTTGTAAACGTCGCATCGTCAAATGTATGTAAAAATAATAAATGGCAGTTTTCGAAACCGGATTCCTATAAATGGCAATTAAATATTATTATTTTTTTTACGTCCCAATGTTTTAGACTTGAGCTAGGCATCGTATTATAATATTTCATCATCATCATCATGTTGTAAATTAATTACCTGAAACTGGTTTTTTTTTATTTTTTAGTTCAAAAACCCAATAAAATTGCAGTGTGGATATTTTAAAAAAATCGTAAGTAAAACGTACACATAACACACGAACGTTAATATATATTGTTTAGGTGCACCGCGTCGCGCGACGTGCCTACATGACTTTCAATCGTTACCCGAAACATACGAGCGTACAATAAATATTTTACGGTCGTCCATTACGTGTGTTATAAAAATTACTGTGTGAACCATTGAAACGGACGTCGGATCGCATTACAAATAAATGACATACACGTTCGGTAAGATAATATAACATTACCGTCGAGTGTATATATTATATTTCTCGAAAACGTACAAACAGAGCGTTATGCTAAACGCGGTCCATAATTTTTGTCGCCGGGACGTTTCTTGATACCGTTCCAAATGTTGAACGCGCGGAGACTGCGACATTATAGTAATACCCGATTATGCTAATGTACTCGCGATAATTATTTGCAATTAAAAGGCAGCGGCATCGCGGGCCGGGCAGAACGCGTTTCCGTTAGTTTGACGTACTGGCAACGGCGGAGCGAAAAAATCGACGGAAAAAAATCGGAATCCCAATGCCAAACGCGCGGCACAACGTGCATCGACTATTATCCTGCGCGGAACACGTGTACACGGATATTCGTGGACGTATTCGAGCGGCTACACCTGGGCACGTGTGGTAAAAGTGAAATTTTGTGTTAATATTAAATTACCGCTGACAAGCAATTAACAGTGTACAATGCACCGAGCGCGCGGTGCTATTATTCGTTCTACCGTCGACCTCGTGGAGCGAACACATTTTCTTAACCGATTTGCATTAGAAACGGACATTTTGAAGGAATACACGACCGAAACACGTTGCAATAGGTTTTTGTTGTACTCGAAATTATATTTCACTCCAAATCCGTACCGATACGTTGTCTTACCGTTCGTTTTTGTTGTTCATTTGCCCGTCTAGGTACACGCGTGGCTACGAGTTTACAGTAACGCGTGTAAAAAATTTACCGAATACATGGTGTTTCGACCATTACGAATTCGTACAACTGCGGTGAATCCTTTGGTTACAATTCGATCAATAAATTATTATTTGCTGAAGACTTACAAAATAATGAATCAGCAATGAAATTCAATTCGAATGCAAATCGTTCGTATTAATAACTAATAATCATCCAATTGTTTTATTTACAATCTTATCTAGTACGAAAATTAAATTACATATTCAATACCGTCTATTACTAACTTACGTAAATAAGAAATCGTATAATATACAATCGCATTATTTGACTTTTTCCAAACTTTTTCGTCGTGCATCTAATTTTAATGCATTTATGCATTTAATTTAATTTTTGTACAAACTAATATTGAACAATGTTTTTTATTAAAAAAAAATTTGTAAGAGATATGCATGAACATTTATGATGTTTAAAATTATTTTTTAAAATTTATGACATTTAAAACTAAAAAGGTATTTTTTTTATCTGTCAGTTGTCGAATATGTGTCTTCTTCCTACTTTATTTTTTTCCCTTTATTCGTACGTGTACTATATAAAAAAAAAAAATAATAAGCCTGTGAGTCTAATAACTTTTTATCGAATATTTGGTGAAATTAAATATGTTTATATTTTTTTATTACAATAATAAATACTACTACACCGTAGTGGATGGTAAATTAAAACTCTATAGAAAGGTAAAATAACTATTAGTACACATTTCTCATGAAAGGTATATTTTTAAGATTGAATTAAAAATTGATTGATGATTTATTGAGTAAAAGTGAATGAGATATTGGTGTTTTTTGTACGAATAATAGAAAGTGAAAAGACATTATTTAATTTGTTAAAATTTAATTATAGATAATTGTATAAGAATCTGTATATTTACAAAGTCTAGTATTTAAAACACATTACCGTAAAAAAAAAAATTCAATAATTAATTAATAAGCTACGGTACCTAAATAGAGGGATAGAAGTTATTAAATTTCTTTTGTTTTCACTTCACCGTTTTTATTAATATCATGAAATAAAAATTAATTTTTTTATTGAGTACTGCTAGTTTTTCAAAATACAATATTTTTAATGAATACCTTATAAATCTGTCGAATAAAGTATCATTCGAAAGAAAGAAAAATTATAGATTCTCAAGTAGTAACTATTGCATTAGATTATTATTATGAGAGTTCCATGGACATATAATTGTGCTCTACTCAAAGACTGTATCAAATAGTTATTTAACGAATTCGTCAATAAAATACTTACATAACAAAGCCCCATTTCATCCTATCCCCTTGACTAAGCGAATCGAAAATTAAAATTAAAAAACTTAAACTAATAAAAAAATACTATTAAAATAAACTTGGGTATACGCTATAACCGTAATTAACGCGTAAAATATTATAACGATATTCATAATCTATTAATATAGCCGTGCACTTTGTGTAGGTTTGCGTTCAGTCTATGGATATATGTACATTCTTTGGCGATATCAAATCTACGGATTTGTGTATACGCTATAGAAGTTTGTATTTTCTATAAGAATCTGTACACTCTACGGATGAGATTTCGACTTGCAACATCATATTTATCGAAATTCAATTAAAATATAATATGTTCACTTTTCGGTTACTTAGGAAATGTTTAAGTAATTTTAATACGTTGTTTTAATAACTACCAATTGAGGAATGTGCAAATTAGTGTACTACAAATAAATTAAAAAAAAAAAAATCATTAAAATATACAATTGTACATTTTTACATCGGAATGGTAATTGCTTTAATCTTAAATAGTAAAATATCCCCCAGACAAAGGTAATTTAGCTGATAAATAAGTATATGTATTTACTACTGTATGTATATACGTACTTATATATTATTTACTCATATTTTAGCAATTTTCTATTTTCCATCCGACGTGTTTGTCTCATCGATGATCATCGGTATCGTCGTGCATGTGCTTCACAAGACTATAATATTCCAAACGTTTATAGAACACAATTCTGCCTGTACACAATTGTGTATATTTATCTAATGATCTTATTCTTGTTCTATCGTCATTGCTTATACAGTAATCATTCGATAATTCGAAAAACTCCATAAATCGAACTAAACGCTTAGACCCCTGAGGAAACTTCTATAATTAGAAGAAAATACATGTATTCCAGTTAACTCCATAATTCGAAATGTCTGTTGATGGCACTCACTCTACAATTCGAATTTTTTTTTATTCCGGAACCTCTATAATTCGAATTTGCTTTAACGTGGTTATACGTATGTTCATATGTATAAAATATATTCATATGTACATCTATTTGACGTACTCGCAGTGAAATTAATAAGGATAGCAATTAAATATTATCGTAGTTTTTAAATTTTATCGCATCTTACCTACCTTATCTAGACTTTGATCGTATCATTTTATCATTTTTATGTCAGGATTTTTCGAACATTTTTCGAGCATTCTGGAATGTACGTAAAAGGATGCAATACCATTTCCAATGCTATCAATAAGTTAGATAACGCTATGGACCAGATTGTGGCCAACAATTGAACACAAAAAAAAAAAGAACAGATTTCTTTAAAATGTAAAATATAATAATATAATAAATAAATGTCTTAATAAATATAAAATATTATACATAATATGTATAATAAATAAATTTCAGTTAATAAATGTAATATATGCATATAATTTTTCACCTCTCTTTAATTGGAATTAATTTTTTTCCTTGGACACTCGGTAATTCGAAAACCTCTATAAATCAAATTTTTAGCTTAGTCCCTTGAATTTCGAATTATCGAGTGACTACTGTATATATGTTAATAAACTAAATTATTATAATATCCGACAATTAAATCGCGTATCGTTATTATCATTATACATACTTGGTGTGAATGCGATTTCGGAGGTCATTAAACGGCGTCAACCTGTAAGACTACAGTAATTGTACACATAATTTACATACCAATCGTTTATTCGTAATAGAGTTTTCAGTAAAAAAAATAATAATAATAATGCATCCAATAGTATAATAATAAATTGTTTATAATAATGTGTATAATAAACGTTTTAAGTGAAAAAATTTGGACAGTACTAATTTTATTAATATTCATCATAACCATAAAAATAAATAATAATACATATGAGTAAAATTAATACGATTTAAGACAACAAAAAACGATTCGTATATACTAAATCTATCCTAGATATTTTACGAATTTAATAATTGTATATATTTTCCGATGATTAATTTTATCAAAAACAATAATTTGTGTTTTGTACCATCCGTAAACCTTTAGAATATAACTTACTAAGACGGTAATAACTAGGGCTGTGAATTTAATGCTCTAAAGAAACTTAAAAAATGGATTAAAAATGTCAAAAAAAATGCAATATAAAATGCCAAAAACTATAGTATAAAATGCATTGAAAATGGTTTTAAATTTAATTTTTATATTTATATTAATATTAGGTACAGAATACATTAGTACATCACATAAATCATTTTTTTTTTTTTTTTTAGTATTTATTTGGTTAAAATAATAAAACAAACTTAAATATATTTATTTTTGGGTACCTTATTCATCTTTAGTCTTTATAATTTGATTAAAAATACTCCAGAAAATGAACTAAAAAAGGAAAATATGACCTAAAAATGCACAAAAATGACCTAAACGATTAAAAACGTTAAAAAAATGCAAAATAGAAGTTGCATAAATGGATTCGTAGTTACATAATTCAAATGATGTACTGACAAAGGTGCGTTTCACAATCACCAAAAAAAAAAAAACGCGCTTTCCTACAAATTCACAGCTCTAGTATGAACCATTATATTACTGTTGTATTGTGTGTTTATGCATGTGTAAGGTGTTCTCTGCTACACAAAAGTGACGGGATCGCAATCGAAAAACGTCTGCAGAAATAACAAATGAACCGCAACCGTAAGTCGTTTATACATAATGTCCAATTAAGATAGTGCAGTAGTACTGTTTTTACGATTGTTATAATCGCAGCTGGGGCGTATTACGTGTGCGACGGGGAAACGAGTCGTCCACCGGCACCGGAAGACCGGAGGCGCACTTAAAGCTCTCGATGAACTTGATACGGTGTCGTGCGTTCTTCGGGCGTAACGCGAAAACAGTCGTGATCTCGTTTCAAAAACATTGCGCTCGAGGCCGCGTGAGCAGTGAAAAGAAAAAAGCGAATTCCCAATCAAAGTCCCGTACGGTAACGCGCTCACGTGTACGTTTCCAGTCCACCGGGTGTCGGTGACTAAACTCATGACCGGTGTGTTGGCGAAGTTATGCAACGTGTTCTTCTAAATGATTGCCCGCGTGGTCGTGAACACGGGCCCGACGGCCTAATCAATAATCCGAACGAGATATGCTTATCTATGGTCGTAGCAGAACGTCCACCGCCGTCGGTCGACGTCGCTCGGAATCTGTTATTATTTCGCACCGCGTTCGGACGAAAAACCTGCGGACATCGTGTTGCTCTTACGCGTTCATTCCGTCTTTTAATCCGATAACGTTCGCGGTGACCGCAACGCGCGAGATTCGAAACACATTCGTACTGCATAATACAAACATATAATCACCCCGGCCAATTCGTCATGCACGCGTACCGTGTTGACGTGAACGCGTTTCCGAAACGCTGTTTTACGTCTCCTTCGAATGTTGCACAACACTGTGTTCGTATTTCGATCGCACTCTTTTCGGCGTGCAAATATCCTTGCAGTGGTATAGCAAGGGTATGGCGAACCATCCCTTGCGCCGCCAGTTGCGCAAAGGGGCGCAACATTTTGCAGAAGTCGTATTTCTTCTATCCTACAATCAAATAGAAATGTTTCCATCACACTTTTTGAAATACGTAGATGCCGTCTACTTGTACACACATTTAATAATGAAATTATGAAAATAGCTAAAGGGCTGTTTTAAAATAAAACATTTCATACGAACAAATTGTCGATGAATTTTCCTGTCTCATACAGCGAGAAAAGCAAATTTTTGAAGTTTAAAATTAACACCGTAATTATAAATTATAAATATAAACTACATACTTAAAAAAATTAATAAAATTAAATGTTAAAAAAAATATCATAACATCAAATTTTAATTGGTTAAAAAGCGTTTTTTTCCAAGTTTGCCAGGGGCGCTAGGCGTGGCCTTCGTACGCCACTGTATCCTTATCTTTCCTGCGTATTCAACGTTTTGCGCCCACGCGTTCGTCAAAACCCATAAAACTATGGCACGACACGCGCGTCGTCTTTATCCGCCTTGCTTACGTTTCGAACGTGTAACGTGTTTTGTTTTATTTGGCTTTCGTTTTTGCGATTTTGCGGATTATATATGCGCATACATAACCGCGGTGGGAAACGAGGAAAGCTTAAATTTCACGTATTTTTCGAATCTAGTACACGTACTCTATTACACTGTACTTTGGGCGCTATTATTAGATATCTAATATAAACTGTATCAATAATTTTCACGAGGCGCTTAATGCAATTCGTGTCAACTACATTTTATTCCGTTTTCGCGCTCAAAATAATCGATTTAATTCGATTTCACATTAATTAAATAATGTTACATACATAGATTTTTTTTTTTCAAAAACATTAGTGCACGTGTACTCCGGATATGTCATGGATTTCAAGTTTCTATACGAGTTTTTGCGTACAAAACTTCGATGTTTGTTTACAAACCACTCGCTTAAAACGGTCTACAGGACGAGTGACATTCTTCGAATGTTATTATGTCTATCCAATTACACAAATATTGCGGGAAATACATATATATATATATATATATATATATATATACACTCGTTTATTGACAAAACATTTAATCTTCCCGGCAGCGATGTATTATTATTATTATACATTGTTTGTGTACTTAATAGTTTTGTCACCTTTCGTTATAGCCGACGAACACAACCACAACATAGTACTCTTCTACACACTATATTATTATACTCGAGTGCACGCTCATTATAATAACATGTATTAACGCAACAACAAAATGTTCCCGTTGATTCATCGTTGACGTATGTATCGAGTACGATGTGATTACAACCACATTAACTTGGGCCCGTGTGCAAATAAAATGAATTCTGCAAGGAAACCGTACCTGCAATCGACTGTAACCGGACTGTTTTAAATGTCGATTATACAGGCCGCAAAAAAAACGTTTTTATTTATTTTATTTTTTTCTATTTATTAATTTAATTTTTTCAATAATAATAATAATAATAATAATAGTTTATTGTCAAAACAATATTTTACATACATAAATATTAACAATAATTAAAAGTAAAACAATTTTGACGCCGCCCCAAAAGCATAGCTTGTGGTGGGTGCAGCAAGTTCAATACAAAACTAACATATTACCATTTGTTTATAATATACATATAATACTTATATTTTAAATACATAATTATAATAAGCAAAATATAAACATATTTCATATAGATAAATATAATAGAAAAAATAATTTCAAGTTTTTATTTATAATATAATATGATTTAGATTTAGATGTTTTAAATATTTTTTATAATGATACTTATTTTTATATGATTTTAAATTAATATTAAGCATAATACACAAACGAATACCGACATTATTAACCATTTTTCTACCAAATTCTTTATGGGTTACTGGCATATTCAGATTTACTGATTTTTTAAGACGTGTTTGATATCTATGTGACGGGTAATTATTTTTTAAATCTGAATTAAAAATATAATTAAGGATATTCCATATATATAAGCCATTGAGATTTCTTACATTAAATGTATTGTAAAGGTCATCTACATGAAAATCATACGGTTTCAATAGTATAAATCTTAACAGTGAGTTTAATGTAATAATAAGTGGATTTAAAGCAAACTTTGATGCATTTCCCCAAATAACAATGCCATAACTAATAATAGATTGTACAAGTGCTAAATAAACTGTACGCAAGGTTTTGATGTTGAGGATATTTTTTAACAATTTAAATTTATAAAACAATTTTCGTATAGTACTAACTACATGATTAATATGCAAATTCCACCTTAAATTTCTATCAAAAATCACCCCAAGGTATTTAATTGATTCAACATGTTCAAGCTTATCACATTTACAAGAATCTAAGGACCTATTACAATTTGAATTGTGTAACACTAATGGATAGTATATTAAACTTTTATTTTTATAAATTTAAAAAACATATACTTTGATTTTTTAATATTGAGTTCGAGTAAATTATTTACGAACCAGTTATTAATAGTTTCTAGTACGAATGTAGCTAATATATTAACTATATTATTTGAGGCACCACTGACTAAAATTAAGGTATCATCAGCAAAACTTATTATTTTAGCATTTAAATTTAAGCTCAATAAACCATTTGTATAAATTATAAAAAATAGAGGTCCTAACACTGTACCTTGTGGAACTCCATAGTTAATTGGTAAAGAATTACTCAAAGTATTATCAACTCTAACAGCTTGATATATTTCAACTAAAAACGACTTACCTCAATATTAAATAAAAAATTAAAGTTATGTTTATTTAATTATTCATACGTTATAATTTACTAAATATACCTACACGTTTTGTTAAGATAGGGCTCAAAAGTATGGTAGACATCCCCTAAAATACAGGTCTGTCCACGCCTATGGATCAATCAAATACTCCTTAAAATATCAAAACTCAAGTTTCCCTCCGATTCTATCTCAATATTAAGTACACTTTTACTTTATTCTCGTCCATATATAATTATTAATTTAACGCTCCATAATTATCTCACTACATTGTTTTAATTATATCATTAAATTATTGTAATCTTGCTTTTCTCGTATTTTATTTTAATTATTTACTATTATAATAATTATAATGCGTATTAATATGTATTCGTAATTTCCAAGATTAATTTAAATTTAAATTTATTAATAATTAATAAAAATTTAAAAAAAAAATAACACTTCAACCAAATATATAAATTTTTTAACATTTAGTTCAACGTAATTTATGCAGTTATGTGACGCAAATTCAATAGTAAAATACATAAAGATAACTTCCACATTGGGTAAACTCAATGAACAGCGTACCGTAAGAATATTATACTGTCTTTTATTATGATACCTACAGCAATAGCCTATATGGGAGTTCAGAATGCGTATATAAAAAATATAATCGATAAATGTTATCGAATAACAATCTTCGTTAACTTTCCAATTTAATTGTACCAGAAGACTTATATTATTATTCTAATCCACATAATATCGTTACATAAACTTCATGAAACTGTATAATACTTGCAATAAATTTACAGTAAATAAGGCACGTACAGAAGTATTAGATGTATATAATACAATATGATTTGATATGTATTTGTTCGTAGAGCAGATCATATAAAATGATCAATACATTTAACCGTTTACTATTAATGAACATCATCAATTACTTGGTAATAACATACGTTTCGTGAATTCAATTAGTTCTCTCTCCGTCTCTTCTATTTAATCGGACAAATCTAACGTTTAATATATTTATTTTTTTTCAATTCATAACAAGATGCAGGGCACTGCACTTAATAGTATTTAAATTAATACACACGATTGACATGCGCGTTTATGAAGCATGTTATTATTTTTATTTCAGTTCATCGAAATCCATCGGTGTTTTCGTTACGCGTAGCGTGGCTTATACATACGAATGATCCATAAAAGAGTGATTTTTATTTAAATAAAACACTCGGTTGTGTACAGTATAGAACACGTCGTACTCAAGTGTTTGTCGAACTTGACGAAAATCTACGTTAAATACAATTCCTATTTGGTGTTTTTTTTCCACTCTGATTATTTCTGAGCAAGGTACTAACTACGTTATATAACACGAACTGTACCGAATAACTGATAAAGTAACAAATTATTTTCATTAAATCGGTGTACCAAGTGTTGTAGAAACACCGTAAAAGAATTTCAACGGAAAATATTGATACACTTGCACAAATGCAGATTACATGATATGTATTATAATAATGAGCGAACATGCATACATTATCACATTAGATTATTGTGTATTATCATAATTACCATTGTTCTATGATGAGAAATTAATTGAATATTTAAAATGTTTTTATACCATGCAACTCGATAGATACCAACCGTAGCAGGAATGCAGCTGTACGTTTTCGCAACATAAAACACTCCAAGACAAAAATAGCATAATTATAATGAACCTTGTGTTATTTCTCGTAAGTTTGACATGTAATACTTACAGACAATGCAACCGTAACATGTTGATACTCGTTTCGTTTCGAGCTAACCGCAATCTCGTTTAGGTTATTATTAGAGAAAACGATACAGTTTAAGGTTTTAATTTCAATCGTGCAGACGTGCATTTATTATTTAATTATAAACGACTTGAATAATATAAATTGAATAGATTGAACAATACAACACGCACTCGTTTATCATTGGTGTAATTTTTAATAGGTATTTATCACGTCGAACGATTGAAATGCATTTTGAATTTAGAAAACGTAATCAGATACAAGTACTACGGAGGTTTTGGCGATTCATTTTGTTCGCGTTGGTGTAGGGTATAATGTAGAGTTATAGTATTATGACGTCAAATTTTATTTTCAGTTGAAACTTAAGGTAGATCAATAATATCAAAAAGTTACTTAGATGGAGTCTAAATTATTCGAAAATAATCAAGATTTTGTTAAAGGTAAATGTCACAGATAAATATACATTTTACAGTTCCTTGAAGGATTTCTCGACTAATTTAACTTAAATGGTGTTTAATTTTCAACCGATGGCCACAAGGTTACACGAATTGCAATTTCGCTAACTCGTGGAGTGTTTCCTGAAAAAAACGCAAACTATTTTATTTTTCGTTTCGCCAACATGGCCAATAACAACGCTTGTAAACTCGCAATAAGAAAGGAGTCGAGTTTTCACACTTCTAGATTACGGCGTAGGTGTGGAAACACAGTTGTTGCTATCGCGATGCAATCTCAATACAAATAAAAATAATTGAAGGTGCTGCTGTACCCGAATTAATTGTTTTCGTATTTTCATCTTAAGCACTGAGGGTCACTGATTTTTTTCAGAGGAGTTGTGTCAACAAACAGTATACGGTGAAATACGATTTCACATGTTACGTTATCAACACATAATGTGTCGCAAAATAAATATGGTTTTTGATGAAATCAAATTCAATTAATTTCACAGCTGTACAGCATACTTCATCCATATCCAATACCTAACGGGCCGTGTGTGCGCCTCTGATGACATGCTAATCGATAATCGTTAATAATTATTATGTTGATTACTGTGTGTCTATGGTTACTTTGATGAGCTATGATAATCGTTAAGGGATTCGTACCCAAGTTGGAACATCAGTTTCACAAAACCATTGACCAGAATCGTCGGGCACGCCACGAAAAAATAAACGTCCACCCGAAACCGCAGCGTACCGTTATCGTCTTGACAGTTCTCGTAGCACTAGCAAAGCCGGCTCAAGGTATAGATATGTACCTGTCTAGCAGCATTTTAGTAGGGGCCGCATTTTCAAAATTGACTCATATATTTTTTTATTTCTATCGGTATCCGAAATCAGTTCTTGAGTATACATATATATATATAGAAATAATTTGATAGAACAAGACCCCAATACTTATGTGATATTAAGAATCGACATAACCTGTAACTTCTGCAACAATCAAGAGGAGTTTCACAAAACTTAAAAAAATATTAAAAAATTATTCGCGATGAAATATATTTCAATAACGGATAAGTCAATTTTTCTACCGAAAGCGAAATCGCTAAAGAAACAGACATGGATAAACTTATACAGAGCTTTGTTTCGCTAAAAGCAAGAAAAATCAATTTAAAATAAAATTAAGTTTGTTTTATTTCATCAATATCATTATTATAATAATTTGTTTAATTGTTTGAAATTATTACAAAGGTTTAGTTGATTAAGAATTCTTAAAAGTAGAAAAGATTTTAAAAAGTAATTATTATTTGATTAAACGATTTCTTAAAATGTATATACGTGCATCTTATGGATTTATAATGAATTATATAACCTTACAGATTTGACGTTAAATGTAAAATATGTATAAAAATATCCCGCCAATCCTTAAGCTACTCATTAAAATAAAAAAATTTAAATACTTTTACACTAAATGGATGTCACATGAAAAATAAAAAGAGTGGCTAAGTTGAAATTGGAGCTGGATCCAGTGGCGCAACTGTGATACGTTTTTTTTGGGGAGGGGGCATAAATTAATTGCACATTTTTTTATGATTATAATATAATCTGAAACTTTATTATAAATTATTACTAAATACTTAAAACTAATGTTAATCACTTGATATCAATGATAACAACATTATAAAATAGTGACTATATGTGACCATCATTCCTAATCCCAATTCGGTCGAATATTGATATTTTATACTACATCGATAAGTGATATCAAAAACTTTTGATACCAATCGCGATTATAATCAGTGAAAATTAAAAA
>NW_020271743.1:495992-623260 GCF_003268045.1 Sipha flava
GGGGGGGGGGGGGGCACTGGCTGGATCGTATAACGTTTCAGAGGTAGCAAAATTTGATTTCGTCCAATTTCCGCTCGAGCCGACTCTGCGTTACCAACGCGTGGCAAGGGGGGGGGGGGGCGATTGCCCCGGGGCGGCAAATCGTTGAAGATCAACGTAAAATAAAAGATGTATATATATATGATTTATAAAGTTTGCGTTGAAAACGCGTAACGAACAGCGCGACGACGAGTGGAGCGTTGTTGGGAGGACACGTTTGCCGCGCGGTGGGATAGACGCGTACGCGGGTAGGAGGAGTGGGAGAGACGGCCGATGACCACGCGCGCACGCTGTATACGAACGGGCAGCAGTAGGGTGGTCGAACGAGGCACGAGCGCGACGCGGACGGACAATCGCAGTGGACCGGGCGCGATCAGTAGTCACCGTGAGTCGCGACGTGAGCACCGCGTCAGTCAGCCAGTCAGTCGCGAATCGGCAACGACAACGGTCCGACCGAAAACGAATACCCGTCGCCACCGCGAGATCGCGATTTCGCGCGCAACACCGGCGCAGGTACCGACTCGGCGCGCGCAGTACCCCAGTGAAAGCGATTACGGTTGCGGCGGCGAATTGTTTTTCATATTTTTAAACATTTTTTTTTTTTTTTTTTCCTCTCTCTTATCCCTCTCTCGCGCCCTGGACGTTTTACCGCGACCGACTCCGTCGTACCGTCCGTCGTTCGCGCGGGTTCGCGTCCCTCCGACCGCCGCTGTGCGATCGTTTTGTGCGCTCGTCCCGCCGCCGCGGTGGTCTTTTCCGTCGAAGGATCCGAGTTTTTCTTTCGCTACTGCAAAACACAACATTCCGCTCCGTTTGCGCTGCGCTACCATCGAACGAGTAAGTACTCGGACGAAATTTATTTATTATTTTATGTGTACGCGTTTTATCTGTCTCTCTCTCTCCGGTTGCGTGCGTGTATACACGCTCGAGCGCGTGCGCGCGCAAGTACCTACGCGCTGTGTGCGTGTATGTGTGCCTAGTACTGATTTCGAGCGAAATCGAAACCGCTCGTTCGCAGCCGTACGAGTTTTTAGACGAGTTTTACGTAACGACGCAAAAGTTGTTGTTTCGAACGTATATAGAAAGGTTCGAGCGCGCGGTGATTTATTTTTATTTTTTATTTTTTTTTTTTTTACCGTACGTCGAATATGAAAGTGAATTTGCTCTACGGCGTACACGTGTAACATAATACCATTAAGAATCGTAAGCACTGTCCGCGGTAATAATACGTATCACTGCAACGCTGTGTGCGTCGCGTGTAATGCTGACGATTGTTCCGAACGCTCGTGATTCTGGCGGGTACGCGATACTATTGAAAACGCGCGACAACACGGCCGTATCACGTTTACGAAGCTTTCGCGAGACAACGTTAAGTTCTTCGCTCTAGACCGAATATTGGTTCTACGGTGGTCTACGCGCGTCTCCAGGAATGTTGCACGTATTATTACGGGTACCTGCGCGCGCGTTTGGAACAAAACCGATCGGAAGAAAGTAAAAGCCGGTAGGTGAACAAGGAAATAATAATATTACGGTGTGGGAGAAAATGTATCAATGGTCATTGTGGTCGGACAAAGCAGAGAAATCATATTTGTGTTTGGAAGTAAAAAAAAAAATAAATAAAAAAAATAATAGTATTTCGTAACGAATAAATATTACAATGTCACGAATGTGTGTGTGTGTGTATGTGTTCGATTAAGAAAAAAAAAATGAAAATAATAATGGTAATAATATCTAATGGCGACAAAACGTCGGTTGCCGCCAAAGCGCAACAACTCATCGGAAACGGTCATTAATGTCAGATACGCACGTTTAAGTCTAATCTCGTAACGCGAACGACGCGCAGTATATCCTACGCGAGGGACCCACGAAACGTATGCGCGTCAACAAAGTCGAAGTGATGCGTGATTCTCGTATTTTCGTCGAAACAAAAATCTTCGTGACGCTGCACGTGCGACGGGGGATGTTTGAAAACTTTACGAAGAAACCGTTGCGGATTTTAACGACCGTCGCATGATTCGACAAAACGACCCGTTTCCTGGGTAGTGTGTGAACACCACGTCATACTACAATGATACGACCGTTGTATCGAAAATCGAATTTCCCGAATAGATTTTTTCGACGAGAATGATTCCGCGCAGTGCATACGTACGCTGACAATAATAATAACTCGTACACGTAATACAATCGACGCCGTGTCCCTGCACTGCGCCAGTGTTTCTCAATAGAAGCCGGGTGAAAACGTTTCATCGGGAAAGTCGTACACGTGTACTAAAGTATCGAAATCCAATCGAACGGACCGATTTAATTATCTCCACCTGGTGTTGTTATTGCAGTGCGTTTAATGTGCGTTTAAAGCCTCGATCCGCGAGGGAAAGTAATGATATGGAATTTAATATGTATACGATTCGAGTTTATCACACGCAGCAAACGTTTCCTCTTGAAAAAATAACTAATTTTATGCAGTAGGCTGCTACATAACCGTCGTTGTAACGGTTGATCAACGATCCATTATTAGGATTTAATCGCAATTAATAATATATCGTTGTACACCAGCATTACCGGTTAATGTACGAGTAAATATCCATAAAACAGCCAAACAACATCGTCATCGGTCGTCGGCCAAGCGTACGCGTTATCAGGGGTGGATAGGCCCATAGGGAAAAAGGGATTTTCCCTGTGGGCCCTCGTCCTATATTATGCCGGTGGCCCCTCGATACTATTAATTTTTTTATGGAAATTTATTATTTTTTTTTATAGTTAAATTATTTAAATTAAATTAAGATGAGTAAATATAATACATTTTTTATAGGCAAATTTTTTTTTTCATTTTGATGCCTCCATTAAAATGTTTCCCACTAACAAAAAACTACCTCTGAGCGTTATGACGTCCTTGCATCTCTAAAAATGCTCGTTATCCCTTCGTGTCTAAAAACGGAAGTCCCCTCGTGGAAATATGCATAAACGCGCGCAACACATATTGGACACGCTGTCGAGAATTCGGTTTTTCGGCAAGCGATCACGACGACGACCGCGCGCGCCGCCGCTAACCTTGATCCAAATAACGTAATCGCGTTCAAACGTATTACATACTATTTAGTATACACGCGTATAAGTTGACAGTGTGCGGTACATTCTTGTGAATATTGCGGTGTGCTACCGATTTCGCAATGGAATTTCGTTTTGTGCCCGGCGAATTATGTACGATAATAATTATTTGGTTGTCGGGTGTCCAAAAAATAATGGAAAAAAAAAAAAAATTCTAATATATACGTTATACATATATATGTACACAATATAGGTATACAATAATATTATACCCATATCAATTTATATTTATTTTACGGGTGTGAGAGCGTGCGCACGCGTGTACGTATGTTGGCGAACGATTTTGACACGTACCGTACAAAATCCATTATTTTATAACGTACTCTTAAAGCTATGGAATATTATATTTTTGACTGCAAGATCATTGCTCGTTGTGGTATCGTAAATATATATTCGAACGTATGAACATTATAAAACACAATATACGGTATACGTACACTGTGCGCAAAACGGATATGCACGGATAGCCGGCAATATTATTTTTTTTTAATAAATTTTTTTTTCTTAAATTCCGTGTCTCCCGGTTAACCCTGTTACAAAACGTATAGGTACGCGCGCGCGACCGAAAATCGTCCCTGGCACTGTCCTCGAACAATTACGTAAATATATACAGTACATGTATACAGAATAAAAGTACAATGGAATAACGAAAGAGATAAGGCTGTCAAATCGAATAATCCGGACTAACACTTATTATTATTATTATTATTATTATTATTATTATTATTGTCAACGTCAGACGTGACGGTGCGCGGTGGCGGATAACGATTGCTTACATAATGCGAGGAAAATATTGTTATTATTTTGTATTACCGCCGAGGACTTGACGAGATCGCTGTACCCGTTAGTCTGTGTGCGCGTGCTCACATACAAATATACGAATTATGATGTTATAACGATGTAGTCGTTGTCGCGACGGATTTTCGAGAGAACGCACGCGCGTAAAATGTCGTAATCTCACAACCCAAATACCTAGCCAACCTTAGACTGCCGCCGCGGATAAATATACCGAATATCCTCCCGGCGGTCACTCGAGTGTTACACGGCGGCCTGCGCGTACCGCGGGAGCAAAAACAAAAAAAAAAAAAAACCAAAGGTTATACGTTATTATTAGATATTGGTCTCCTGCACGCGTGTAATGTTTACGCACCAAGGATCAACGTCGGGTCGCTACAGTTGGAAACGTTACCGTTGCGGTTACAATACGTCGGCGTTACGTCGGCGAACCCGATGAAATCGCGACCGTTTCGCTGCCGGACTTGAGCCCTGAGCGACAAAGACAAACGAACGAAATCACGTAATCCCCGTGGCACCGTCGGGCACGGGATTTTCTTACCCTGCACAGGTTTTTCTCCGTTCGTTCACCTCATAGCCTCCGTTCACGTGTAAAGTTCACGATAAGTTACGAAACACCTGAAGCTTTGAGACGGATTTCTTTTCCGATATCGCGACGGTCGTTTTATAACGAATAACGTGCTGATCCGAAACGGCGACTACCAAGGGTAACCGAGGAGCTTTAAAACTGAGAAAGACACGAACGTTTTATGGGACGAGAAAAAAAAAATAACAATAAAACTGCACGGTGAAAAATCAATTAGGATTGAACCGATTTACGAACACGATTCAAGCGTCGCACATCAAAATCGTAAACCCTAATATTGTGGTTCTGCTTTGCGCCAATATTGCTTAGTCGTCTCTCGCCACTGCGATGTTACAAAGATATGGTTTATGCATTATGTACGTATTTGCGTTGGCGCAAAACCAATTGTATGTAACGTACTGCATTTGTGATGTCTGCACGTCATTATTATTACGCGTATAAATTACGTACCTGTTTGGGACGAGAATCAATACCAATTGCAACATCTCCAAACGTCGTTTACTAAAAAAAAAAACAAAATTTTAATATATGCTTATTGACACAAGATATACCCTGCGATTTCAACATTTTTTTTTTTTTTTAATACTTTACATTAATTATCGATCATACGTCGGTTGTTAGTTACTAAAAGTGAATTCGATAAGACATCATTCAATATGATCGTTACGATCTTGAAGACCGATGAAAATTAAACCATAATTATTTACTCGAAATACGCCACGTGGACAGTTCAACCCGTTCGCGTATTGTAAACCTAATAATCCGCAGCACACATACGTATTATTACCACTATTATTCAACATACACGTCGCGTGTGTTTTTAACACGTCGATACAGGCGAATAATATAGGTTTTTCGTGAAAAATACTGTTTTCAAAACGTCGATTTTGTGTAATACCCATCGTACGAAATAAGTATACAGCTGGTTTACGCGGACCTATACAACGATAGTTGTTGTTCGAAAAATAACTCTTACTTTCTAATACGCGTACAATTTAAAAGTTCTATTCGCACAATATACATATAAATATGTATATATATATATATATATATATATATATATATATATATATATATAAATTTCAACTGGTTCGTGTTGATGGTTTGAAACACGCGTTAAATAATAACCAGTATATGTTAATATATCTGACGGTCAGAATTGTTTTCGACTCGTGTTATTAGCGCATCATAATTATTTGTTATCCTCCTCCCCGTCCCGTTCGACTCGTATAATTCGGCCATTTGATTACAAGACACTACCGCAGTCATGTGTTTAAATATATCGTGGTGTGCATAACAGCATTCAATTATTTGTCGTGCGCGTGTCACCCACTTTTCCCGAGTCTTTTTTAATCCGCGGTACCGACTTGTAAGACAAAAAAAACATCTAAAAATAACGGAGTGCCCGATAATACGCGCGTGTGGGCACGATCAAAACGAATTATTGGCGAGGCTATAGCACACACTACGTTGTAAGGGTCAGTTTTATTGACATTTTAGGGAGCGCGAGGTGTGCGCGATCAAGGGGAACGGTTTTGTTTGTTGTCCGTTTAACCTCGTCGGCAGCGAACAATACAATACGATCGGTACGGACGACGTACAGTGTTGTGTGTAAACATAACAGTGGTAATAGTAGTAGTGGTAGTGGTAGTAGTAGTAGCAGTGGTGGTAACCGTGTTATGTGTACCGAAATAATTACCGGGATACTATTATTAATAGCCGTATCATACGCAAGACTAGACTTGGTAGTGTTTGCTGTTCGTAGCGTATTGTGCTGCCACCTTGTCCTTGCCGAAAACAAGAAAGAGCAAAAAAACAACGACCTTATATCCGTGGACCGCCGTTGCACCAGGAACGTTACACGGTCGAAAACGCGACGCTTTGTTCTCCGGGCGAGCCGTGTATTCCGTGTCCGACCGACATTCAGATTTGTCGCGAGCTTGTGCGGAGAGAAGGAGAAAACACACGCCGACCTTGGGCCCTAGGAGACGCGTTCACGCGTTAAAAACCTTATCCCCTGCACATCGGAGACTTTGTCCGTCGGTCGGTTCGCGTGCGTAAAAAGCGTTGTGTCCCGAAATCTACAGCCAACCGATGTGGTGCGCAGAATTTCGCAACTAGCCGCTGGCCTAGGAACACACGACCCAATGGGTTTTTTTTTATAATTTTTTCTCCGTTGTTTCACGAACTGCGCGCCGTCATCCGTGTCACGCGAAATAGAAAACGAGTACGGTGGCGCTCAGGAATCGCTCGGTTCGGTCGTCGGGACTTTTTCGAAATCCAAATCAAACATTTGTCCGTCTGAAAAATACGAGGTCCCCGGTGAACACGCTTTCCCTCCAGCAGCTCGAATCGGGGCTACGATCGAATCCCAGCGGACGACTGACACGCTTCATTATTCAGGATCATGCACGCGCAGGTACCTATGGACACACGTTCGTACAAGAGCCAACAGGTTCGGGTCGCGTTTCGACACGACGAAAACGCAATGGCGTGCGGTGACACGAACTGCGCACGGGTCCATGCGACGTAATTTTTTTCGTATTTTTTTTTCGCTTTACTCGCCCGTCGCCAACGATCAAACACGGTCATTCCCGTTCGCACCGTATCGTGAACACGCAACGAGAGTTGGCACACCACTCGTTCTACACACCTACCCACCGGGCACAAAACGATCGCGCGGCGTTCGATCCTCGGAAATCGCACGGACGCCGGTGCGGAGACCACAACATCTCATGACTGGCGGAGTTTACGGAGCGTGTGCGAAGACGAGCTATGACCGTTAAGCGTACTTTTATGCATATTGTTGCCGGTGAACCCGTCGGACGGTCGTCTCACGGATTTCGCGCCGAAACCACTCGCCGCACGATTTCCGTCCGAGTCGATATGGTATTTTAGCCGTTCATATTATTATTATGTACATGCGTGTTATGAATAGGTTAGGTTAGGTTAACATAGCCAGTACGTAATTCGTGACACTCGATAACATCGCGTTCGGATTGATAATGGAAAAAAACGGGCAACCGTAGGGACGCGGCGAATCTTCCAGTACCCTGCGCGTAGGGGAAAAAAATTTAAAACGTTTATCTAAGCAAGCGTCACGTTATAAAGTAATTGCCCACATCGATTGTTTGTACACCGTTACTGTTTCGGACTGCTATAAACTGTTTACCAGTTCGTTTAGAAATCGCGCGAACAAACGCGCAATAAACGTACCATGTTGTACGTATTTCGAATGTGCGCGAAAAAAGAGTTCCCCCGTCTAATATTCGAACGCTTTATGGTTTAATATTATGCGCGTATATACGCACGCACACATGATCTGTATTGAATACGTGTTCGCGTTTACTCGGACGTTTAAGTTTGCACGCACAGCTTTCGCCGAATCCCGTGAAAAAATTAAGGACCGCGTTCGTCTGCGATAATCGGTCGGACCGGAGCGCGGGCTCCGTGTCGTAATATTGAAATTACTTTTACAAAACCACATTTTTTTAATCATTTAAATCGTCGGTATCGTGCCCGATCGCGAAGCGATTATAGGCCGTGAACAACGTACTCGAGTACAACGGCATAGGATGTATATACCTGAATATATGTTTTGGTTGAACGCCGTTAGGGGGCCCTGATCAAGATCTCAGCGGGCCAAACGGTCGCGACGTTTTTCCTTTTTGGCACCGGACAAAACGACGTTCTTGTCGTTTTGACGTTTTACGTCATCGTACTTGCGCCATACCAGGGTTATACGCGCGGAACGTTTAGCACCACGCAGTTCGAAGCGGACACACATCTCAGTATTATTACCGATTGCCGACGGTTGGCAACAGATAAGTAAAAAGATTTCGCGGCATTCTCGCGGTGCCGTATTACAATACGACGTGCACGTAACAGAACGTACGACAATAGCAATTATAATATTTATCTGCACTAAACGATGTTGGCGGCGATTTCGACTTCGATCGTTTTTCTCTTCGGAACGATAAAAAAAAAACAACAATCGTCAATCGGACGACATACGAAGTGTCGTCTAAACTTTGAAACAGGAATTATTTTCCAGTTTTCGTTACCGGTTCCTGTTTCGGTTTTTTTTTTCGGTTTTCGAGAAATCCTGTTTTCGTTCGCGGAATTTCTGCGTACGTACGATTCGCGTGTGTCGCTGTTTCGCGTATACATTGATCGGTCGCTCGGCAATATTTATACAATTTTTTTTTCTACGCGGGGCAGCAGCGAACGACTCTTTCGGACACGATTAACGTGCCACGAACATTAATGTGTATGAACTCGAAGGAAACGGAATCGTTACGTTTTCCATAGCGTACAATGCAGGTAAATCGTTGTGCCGACGATCGGTGACTCCCTGACAAGCGTTTGACGTGTGCGCGTAAATGTGATGACAGGGCCAGCCGCAACGATCGGACGAATGTACACTGGCGCGTGGGAAACGAACACGCGCGGCCGAAACCGACGTGGCAAATGTGCTCTCGAAAAAATTGGCTTTCCGTCGCCTCCGCGGTCTCACGACGTGGAAGGTCGTACCGCGCAGCGGAGTGCGAGGCGAGAAAGAACGAAAGAAGAAGAAAAAAACAACGTTTATAATATGATTGTGCTGTTATTGTTACGATTTCACAACGTCGGGTTTTAACCGCGACCGTCGTGGGAGACAGTACAAAAGGATCGTGTACGTTATACTTTACATTTGTATATGTTTTTAAAACGCGTTCTTCATTAGCGGTGACGGCACATTTGAAAAATGGCACACCGCTGCTGCTGCGCGTATAAATTGTACGTAATTTATTCATCGGGATAAAACCGACGATAATTGTACATATATTATTTATAATGGTGCGGGAAAATAATACGGTATGTTTGTAATATCGAAGACGACATCGGACCGTTGCGGCGGTCGCACAACCGGTTTGCGAGGCGTACGGTCACCACCGGTGTCTTAGCACTCGCGCGCGCCCCTCGGTCGGCCGTACCCGAAAGCGGGTGGAGGTGGTGGTAGTAATAGCCGGGGGTAGGAGATCGCGAGACCGGAGGAATTTTCGCACGGCTGCAGAAGGTTTTTCCTCGGCAGGGCCGCGTGCGCGGCGATTTCGGAGAGGTTGCGCAACGCGCTCCGGTCGGATAATGTCAACGTTATTACATTTTTTTTTTTTTTCCGTTAGGTAATTATTATTGCATCCCGAAAAACGAGTGGTGCGCGGTATAAAATCGCACAAACGTGTACGACGTGTCGAAGAAGAAAATTGTACGCGCGCGCGTGTGTTACGAAATCGGAAGTGCATTTCTCTCCGCGCGTTCGCGACGATAAAATATAATAACATCGCGTACGAAAGCGTACGAATGTTGTGCGTGCGCGGCGGGACGACCTTGAAGCCGATCGTGATGGTCAAAAGCGTGTGTGCCCTCCAGACGATTTGTAAACATATAATACAAGCGCGCGGCTAGAAAGTAAAAACGCGACGACGACGTTTCTAGCGCGCGTACGCGGCGGTGGAAACGGGGTGGGGGCGGCGAAAGAGTGAAAGCAACAGGTGGACAGCGGGCGGCACAGCGAGCATTCGGGGACCGGTCGGGGGACAGGACGGGGACGGGGGAAGAAATCGAAAAAATAAAAAAAGCAATATTTTCATTATTGTTACGCGCGCGATTGTCGTCGCGTTATCGTTACGCGGGTCCTGTGTATCGTACCGTCATTACGACTCAGTCGTGTACCCGACGAAGGACTTACGAATATTTTCGTTCGCTCCGCGTCTAGTTCGGCGGACCCGTTGGCGAGGAACGTTTTCGTAAGCCAAACTGCCCTTCGCGATTACCGCGGGCTACGTGTAACGACGCCTGACGGTTGAAAGCGAAATTTTTGGACGTATACTCGGCGCTATAGGTGGAAGGATTTTCGAGTAGAAAAAAAAAACCTATTTATTTCGCGCTAAACTCTTAGCTTTACGACAACGTTTTCGGTGCGATGACGATTTTATTCGGAGCTTCTGCGCGTCACCACTTTCCATTAGCTTTGGATTTACTTCGAACACACATGTCGTTGGTAACAATAGAATATTGAAATGCAAGCGTTGAATATCCTAAACGGCTTTACGACAAACCGTAGTCGGTTAGGGTCCAATATATCTACGCTTCCGAACCCAGTCCTGTACGTGCTGATCAAGTACGACTGTAAAATCCAAGTTTTAATTTTTACGTATAATTTATACAAGTTGTTTATTCATTATGTACAATCGACCGGGCAACGATAATTTTACCACATAAAAAATAGATTCTCAAATATCTGAGAACATTGGAAGACAATTATTGTAAATTGTATATGCTCGTACCTACGTACAGCCGATTATCATTCGGCAGTGTTCAGAGAAATTAATTTGCTCGGTTTATTACTTTTTTCTCGTACGTATATTTACAATTTCTCTTTGTCCGTTTATCGAAATATGCAATCGTCGCACCACCGGCCACCGCCCGTATCGATAGGATTCGAGATAGAGAAATCGTTTATATCATATACGATACACAGGCAGTCGGATATTATCCAATCGTAAATAATAATAATAAAAATAACAATGTCGTTTCGACATTAGTCGGTACGTTGTACGCATTAGTGTACACGACACACGCATACACATATATTATTGTATACCGTTTTATTGAATTTCGTGACACAAACGCTATTGCATCGAACTCCCCGTACATTATTAAATTGACGCGAGTTTTTAAGATATTTTTGTAACTCCGGTGAATTACGTTTACATAACAGTGCAATATAGTGTTTACTTATAATTGTATCAATATCAACGGTACTTGCGTAACGTGGATATGTAACGATATCAATTATCACCGTCATAATTTGCAACGATAACATAATATTTTATACCGTGCGCTTGTCGCGTTGATGACGGCGAACAATTCCCCCCCTCCCCCAGGAGAGTATGACTGAATATTAATTTTATTTATTTTTCCTTCGCGTTCTCGGCCAGTGTAACGATACATAACAGAGGTGACCAACACAAGTAGCCACGCGGATAAATATAATGATTTCAAGATCATACAGTCGAGTCGCGATAACTCAAAAAACTTGACAACTCGAATCGTGTTTTATTCCCCTAGAAAATTCTTCCCCTATAAATTAGTTAGATATCTCGAATAATACATATCTGGAAGTGAATTTTTATCCCCCTTCAACTTCGAGTTATCGCGACTCGACCGTACAAGATAAATTTCAAATGATTTGATAATATTTTATAAATTTAAACCTATAAAATCAAAATCAAAAATAACAAAAATAATATGATGAGCAAATTTTAATTTTACAAATAAATCGCGAGCCGCGTCCAACAAGAGCCACATGTGTATTACTCATGTATTATATAACGTTATCACGGCGCGGTTGAAACCGTTCTCTTCGGCAGCCGATCCGGTCACCTCGCGCGTTCCGTGCGATCAGCGCGCGTTCTCGGTGTCAAATCTTTAGCATATAATTATTACATCGCATCGTGCGTTGGCTTTCGTGTACGATTGCAGACCAGCTAAACGCCTCGTCAAAGATTCCTTGACCAACGCGGTTGAACCGTTGAGCGATTATATGAGAGAATCGCATTATCGGTACACGTACTCAGTCTTAGTTGCACGCACGCGACCGACGCAGGCAAGGCCGCAGGCAGTGGGGAAGGGCCACGGCTCCCCCCTCCCCCCGATAATTTAGAAAATACCTAATTATTTATTGCATTTATTTGCATTTTATTTATCAGTCTTGGAGGGCGATAAGGAGGACTGATAACAGATAAGTTGACACAAAATTGTTCGTCAATTTTCAATATCACTAGGTATTCGGTATTTGGTTTATTTGTTTTAATCATGGTTGTAGATTCATATCATATCAACTCTATGGTCCATATACAACTATTGTGGTTTTAATTGATAAATTCATAGTGATGACCACGGTTTAAGATAGAATTCTATCTAATTTTAATTCTATCTAAAGCCATGGTGATGACTGTTTTATCACAGAATAGATTAAATTTAATCTATTATGTGGTATTATACTATTATGATAATATTGTTGTTATTTTTTTAAAAAATCAACAATCTGACATTTTTGAAGATACAATTAAGCTTTTCTGCATGGAACCACGGCGTGTTCAATTTTTATTTGACGATAATGATCAATGAGTCATAATTATTTATTATTAATAATTTTTTTCATTTTGTATTACACATGCTTTTTATAACAACAACATAATATTATATGTTTATATATATATGTATATACTTACTATATTATAGTAAATAAATAATTTCTTTTTACGATGTGATAAAAAACAGAATTTATGGTAAGTGTATTATTTTTTCGCCGGCCCCCCTCGAGAAAAATTTTTGCGGGCGGCCTTGGACGCAGGTCGTTTTTTGGTTTTGTTCACCTCGACAGAAACACGCGGTAATAATTGACCGAATGTCTGTTACACCGAGAGGATTTCTCGCGGTCCGCGGATCGCATAAAAGTGAGCGTGACGTGACGTGGAATATAAATCCGATTTTGCAGCGAGTTTTGACTGGAAATAATAATAATAATTACGTGCACCTATCCGGCATCGCGAACCGTTGAAATATCGTATTTAATATAAATTACTCTTGTATTGGCGTTAGGTACGCCGCGGACTGCACTTAATAACATCACACGCGTACGGAGACTTTCACGTGTTTTGCACAATCCGTTACAGTGTACACTCGTATATTACCTGTGTATAGGTATTACACATAAATACGTATATTATAATATAACGTACTAATAGCAAGTGCAATAAATAGTAGAACGATCATTTTTCGTGAAAGAACGACTTATAATTAGAAAGTTACAGACATAATTAGAATGTCATTTGAATATTGTATTTCGTCAATTTTGAAATGCATGAGAGTATTACAATATTCGTGCGCACGCTGCAGTCCGCCGCTGACTAAAACCTTGTCGTCGACGAACGATACTTAACGAATTCTAATAAAGTCATGACGAAACTCGTTGTTTTTAATGAATGGTTTTAGATAACCATGCTGCATTTCGAAGCGTTCGCGATGTCTGAAAGTAATTTCCATTATCATTCCACGATGGCTATTCAATTAATTGCTATTATAATGCATACGAACGACGCGGGAAGATCTATTCAAAATGTAAATATTACGTGCCCGTTTGTATATTATATTGATAGTGTACTGTACCGTGGTCTACATTAATTTGTAATGCAACCGAAATGTATTGTACTGCACGTTCACGTTCATCGTCGATAGGTTGGCCGTCTTATGAAAGTAAAACGGACCATCGGTCGAGTTGCAATTATTAATTTTATCCTCTGTTTAGTAGCGTAACATGTATAAAACGATAAACGACGTTGTTAATACGTATTAACTGTTAAGGAAGAAAATAATATCTGCGGTCAGACGGTGAAAGATATTTTGTCGTTTGACCAATCATCAGGAAAATATAATTTTACCTGAAAACTTAATCGACGGACTGCAATAATCTTTCCGGCGTTAGCCTACGAAACCGATTTTACCGATTTTACCGTCCACTGCCGTCTAATCGCAGCTCGAATCCATCCGATCCATTGTTGCGTTCTAAAGCGATTCAATTCATCTTTAACGCGACTAATGAAACATTGTTCAGCGTAAAACCGAACGTGCACAATGCGACCGGAGGCGATTATGTAATTCTATAGAGGAAACTAATAACAATTATGATTAACTATAATCATCTTCGCCGGGCTCCGACTGCCGAGGCCAGCCAAAGTTTTCCATCGGATAACACGAACGCGACAATATCAAGTCTGCTTTGGAAATCGCATGTACACGTGTCGCGTAGTGTTTTGCCCCGTGTGCGGTCGACGGAGAGTTCGTATCGGTGAGCCCAGGTATGATCTCTAAAAAGATTTCGATCAGAATAAATGATTTATAATTTTAAAAAAAACGCCAGGTCTCACGAAAACGTTCGTTAAACGTCCGCAATGTGCACGGCAGGTATACGAGTACGTAAGTTTACAGCCGAGTGCTCGCGACGTGCAGACATGTGTTAACGTAAAAACGTATCGAAGAAGTCTGTGCTCGCGTTTAACGCACACGCACACACACGCACACTCACTCACACACTCACTCACACGTATTGGCACGGTGCTCCTCTTCAACCCGATACGAATGGTATCATACACTCGCGGGTGAGTCACGGACACGCGAGACCTAAGGTCAAACGGTCGTGCACCTGCGCCGCTGCGCAGGATCGTCGGTCAGATAAACGCGTCGCGCAAACTCCGGTCGTCGGACGTTTGGACGCGGGCCAACCGAGAACGCGCGAGAGAACATCGGCCGACCGTCGTCGCGTGTTACGAACATACGATTGCTAACCTGCAACGGGTATCGGTTTTTACGATTTGAAGTCGTGCCAGGACACCGGCGGCGGCCCCGTAATACGTTTGCCAATACAATTTTATACGCGTGTATCCGTTGGTCCGACTACCGAATCGCCACGCACCGCTCGTGGCCAGTTTGATATTTCCATTCGGTGCGCCGTCGTCTTTTTTCCGGAACGTTTTCCGATACCCGTTCGGACACGGTACGCGCCGACGTTGGGGTGGAAAACGGTGCAACGATCGGCGGCCGGTCATCCCCCGCGGCTGTTTCTGCGCAAGCGAAATCGTTCGACGGAGCCGCGACATTTTCCCGTGAGCGATCGCCTATGTAATAACAATAAGCTTTATTGTTATAATAACGTGCACAGTTTACAATTTCGAAACAACAAATTTCAATATTACAGCCCCCCCCCAAAAAAAGCAAAGCTTGCGCTGGGGCACCGATTCTTATCTAATTAAGTGTGCATATATATCATGATTTACAGTTGTTTATTTATACAAAGACTTAGTTGATTACTCTTACACGGGTCAGTGTTAAATTCCATGCGAAATAACGTTTGCATAACGTAGTATTACGTTTAGATCAAAAATATATTAAAAATAACAGTAATCATAATAAAACGTAAAATATTATCTACGTACATATATATAGTTATTTTTCCACGAGGCGAAAACAAACGCCGAGTCAACCGAAATTCGAAGACAGTATGAAACGATGGTCGGCCAGTCCTCGGAGTGTCGTGGCTAACGACCAATTTTGATGAAATTTTATTATATTCTAGTTTTGTCTTATATTAAATATTGCTATTAAATATTTATTTCAATATTATCTCTGGCGTGTATACTGAAACGTTTACGGTGAGGAAAAACTTTTTAAAATAGCTCACCTTTTATAGTCTTCGGATTTCGGTTTACCCGGCGCATTTGTTTGTATTCGCCTCGTGGAACAATAGTTATAAATATATATAACAATACTTTGTTGATAAAATGATAACGCGAAATGTCTCCTAATCCTAGTCATTTACCAGTCAGGAAACGATATTAATGCAGGATATCACGCCATTTTTCGGTTTATTTATTTTTCGCCAAGTTAAAAGGCTATTTTAAGTTCACGTTTGCACAATCGAACGGGGACGTGTCCGAAAACCTGGGAGCAATGGATACACCGCATCCGTTTGTTATTATCCGTGTGTCCGTTACACATTGTGTACACTATCATTCGGTGTCGTGCACACGGCTGACCGCTGGCAAACCCGAAACGCTTTGGTCTGTAGAAATAATTAATTATCGGTTATTAAAAATACTACGGTAACGGAATATTTCGCTCGGTTTAATATCCCTTGGCACTGTACGCGTATAACGTTATTCGATTTCGGGACATCCGATTCTGTATCGGTACACTACAGCGGTGATACAAATTGTAATAATTACGTTTGCCCTTGAAATATGCATGTGTGTGTGTGTGTGTGTGTGTGAAGATTCTAGCGTGCGTTCAAAAAGTATGAAATATCCAATACGTATATTATACATATTATTATAAAGTGCCTATTATCTGTCTATTGTACTTTACCGAGCATTGTTTCCATAATATACATTATGTTTATCGGGCAGACGCGCGCGCGCGCTCCGTAATACGTTTGAATAAAGCGGTAGCTAGTTTTAATACGAGACTAATGCATACAAAGCATTAGATTCGCTACGCTGGCAACAACAAAACAGCGTATTCTTAATTTATTTATTTCTCGCTAGGTGATTATTTTCCGAAACGTTACCGGAGTAAGATCGAATTGTATGGTACGTACAATACGACTATTTTACCGCTCGTGTAATAAGGACGTGCGTACAAAACTCGGTTTTACGTCTAAAAATCCAAAACCAATTAATAGTTTTTTTCTTTCTTTCGTACGCGATCCGTATCGGCTGTAAAAAATTGTCGCCACGCTTTTAAAGTGGTGAACTTGGTCTAACACAATCATTCCCCGAAATCGTTTAGCAAATGTATTGAGATTGTTTTCCGTACAGTTTAATGCGGTGCACACTGTATAAAGTTATAACAAATAGTTCTAACTTAGGCTCAATGACTTAACATATACATATTATACATCAATAGCAGTAGTATTTTCGGTACATATTATAACGGTATTGTCACTAAATTTAACGAGACAATCAAAATTATTACATGCGAACGGAATCAAAATATAAAAACCAAACTCTGTGTGGACTTAACACAAAGTAGCAGTTATACATTTTCGTGCTTGACAATCTTGAGACTCGATGAAGATTTCCAATTCTGATAACTTCAAACCGTCGATGATTTGGACTATATGCTTTTCCGTTGACTTCAAGCCATAAGCTATATAGTGCTATGTTTCATGTACCTAGTTGAACGTCGTTCAGCCAGACAAGACACACGAGTGGTTCATAACAACAATTAGGTTTCATTACATTAGCGGTAGTGATGCAGTCGAGGATGACAGTGATTTCATGCTCAGCGGTGACTATAGTATCCCGACGGTTTCCTCTGAACATGGTTAAATCACAGTGCCGGAATGTCCGTGACATCCATGCGGTCTCTTCAGGGGAAATAATCGCACTGCTTTTACATTATTACCGTATTCTACGTTTACGTGTGCACACCGCGGAACAAAATCGATGGGTATTGAAAATATAATTCAACGTGATCGTGCTTCACTGCAAAGTGTGTATGTGGGAACTGCCATCAGTGTAAAAAAAAACCAATACCAACAACGCGTAGTACGTTTTGGGGGTGTATTCGTTTTTCGTTTTTCAACGTGTCATCAATAGAAAAACTCACGGGAGCACCCGGGTGGCAATGGCTTATAACGGTTTAGTGATGGCATTTGAAAACGATTATCAATACATCTTGCGACCACGCGCGTTTTTCCGCCCAGGAGAATCTAGTGCCGAATCAGCACACTCTCTCCGTTTCTCGTGTACGACGTGCACTCGAGCATACGACGGGTGAGGGGGGGGCATCTCGCCGACGAATAATTTACGAGATCAAAAGGTTGGTAGGTACGTCGAAAGCGAACGCGGCTAATGTAGCGATAAAATATTTTATAAACGGTTTATTCGACTTCGTCGTGATTTATGCCGAACGAGCCGGTTTACAATCCGAGATGTCATCGACGTTACTGGTCTCGGTGCAGGACCGCGGTCCTGTTGCGCGGCCACCGCACGTCGTCCGGATAACGTGTGCTGTTGACGACGTCCAGGAAGCGAAAGCCCGCGCGACACTCGTTCGGCGCGTCTACGGGGAAGGAGAGCGAGCGAGAGACGAATGGAAATCCGCCCGTGCGCGCGTACCGTGAAATATCCATATTTATGACGATCGTCTTGCACCGTGCGCGCACACGGCAGACTCTTCTTCCGGCTACGGTTTCGACAACAATATATTATTATTATTATAAACAACGCGCACGGATGAAAAAAAAAAACAGTTCCTCAAAACCCGTCCAATTATACACGCGGCTGCAGAATTTTTGCGCGCTATCGTTTAATTATCGTACGTACAATAACGATATGTGCAGTGCGTGCGTTATCTTTGCGCGCTGCGGACGATAATTATTTTTATTTCATTTTTTTTTTCTTTCCTTAATCGCTTCCTTCTCGGTGCACCCGACCGTCTACGAAAACCCGTAATGGATCCGTGCGGATTTATGTAACACCGCACCGAATCCGTTTCGATCGGCTACGACGGTTTAAAAAACCGAGTAAACGGCGTTTATCGAACGGATTGCGTCGTCGTTTCCGTTTCTACAAAAACCAATCCGTCGATGTAATCCAACACCGCGCGATAGTGCGCCCGGGGAAGCTGTAGCACCATCAGTGGCGGTTTTTTTTAAATTTTTCTCTTGGCTGGGGAGGTTCCTTTACATTATCTTATAATGTACGAAGGCAAAAAATGTTCAACCCATTGATAATTTATCGCTTAAATCAGCGATTCTCAAACTGTACACTGCGGTGCCCTAGGGGCACCACGGTCTACGTACGGTTCATAACAAATAGTTTAAAATGTATTAAATTGTTTTTCTTTACGGTTTTCGTAAAAACTTTATAGCAAATATTGTAATATTTTCTATTGTATATTCGGATATTTTCATTTTAACCTTATAAAATAATTTTATATAATAATTATAATCATTATAACAATAATTTTTATTTATTTATTTTTTAAGTTTAAAAATGCATTAATTTATAATTAAGTTAAATTTTAAGAAAATTAATAAAATTGGTTATCAATAGGTTTATTTTTGTTCTGTAATGTAGTTCACAGCAGGGCACCGTGGCTAAATTGGGTCCAAAAAAAGGCACCACTGAAAAAAAGGTTTGGGAACCGCTGGCTTAAAGTCTTAAAATGTAATTCTTACACTAAAACAAAAAAAAAATAACATAATGGAGAATTCAAGTTACAAGACGAAATTCAACTTTTCGTTTTTTCTCTATTAATTAATTCGTCCAAAATTTTGTTAATTTCAAATCTTTAAGGCATACGCATCGTTGACTAAAATATCCGGACGTACGGTTGAAATCACCAGAGTTATACACAAGCGCATGTCCGCAAAATATAATACATCGCAAGCTAAACGCGTGATCTGGGTGTCACTAACAACCCCCAACAGGCCCGGATTAACACTATCGTAAGCCCTAGGCCCCTAGTCCTTGGAGGGCCGTTGTCAAGTATTTGAATGGTTAAGAAACTTTCTCTTTGGGAGAAAAAGTGTTGAATTTCATGCAGTTTTAAGCTTTTAAAAGCCATAATACTTACAACATAAAAATCAAATGTAAACTTTTACATGATAACTATTGTCCATTTTTAAACGATAAAAGTTTAAACAAATGTTAAAAAAAAAAATCCATTTTAATCCAAAACGTATACAATATAAATTGTCAAAAACCATAAAAAAAATTTTTTTATGCCAATTTGCATGGTATAAATCGTAGCCACACTTTTTCGTAGGCTCAAAAATGTTCGTAGGCCCTGGGCACAGTGCCTATAGTGCCTGTGCGCTAATACGGCCCTGACCCCCCACCCCATGGATTACCACGTCATTTCTTGCCCCCTCCGCGGTACGAAAGCACTCGACGGCGCGCGTACGCCTGGACATGTGTAATTTTTAAATACCGCGCGTTGTTCCGCCGCCTAAGCTCACCGCGTTTGTTTGCGTTTTGCAGTTTGACGACAACAACGGTGCACCGTCCCGAATGACCGACGACGACCGACGACGCCTGTAACGAGCGCCCGAACCACCGTCCAGCCTCGAATATAATCGCCATGATAGTATCACTACTATCGACATGGAGCTTCATCAGCATCACTGCGTTCGCGTCGCAAACATTCGCCAATACGGTAACTATATCTTACACGGTTCAATACGTACGTTTGTGCGGAAAAAAAATTTAAAATAAATAACGGACGAACTATATGATATATATATATATATATATATATATATATATACCTGTATATGTAAATCATGTTTGGCGGGTGCCAATGCTAAGATGTGGGGAAGGGGGAGGGGAAAACTCGCTCCTCCGATAAGGTTACGTGTCTGGAAACGGTCGTGGTGGCGCGGTTCGGAGATAATAATTTAACGAGACCGGGGGGCGTTGGTCCCGTTTACCTAACAAAAAGGAAACGTAAAAACTGAACACAAAACAACGACCTAGTGCGAAATTGGTTCATATCGCCGCAGGTGTTTCGTTAAACAACGCTTTTTATCATATTACTACTATTACTATTATTATTTATACGGCGTTAAGTGTCTACCGCAACGCGTACGACCTGTTGCTGCTGTCTCTACCCGCCGCGTTCGTATACGTTTTGCTTTCCTCCCCCCGTCACCCTCCCCCCGACCAACAGTATACGCCGATCGGGTTTTTTACGCAAGTGAACTACTTTGTTTATCGCACAAACGCCACACGCCGCCGCAGTGCATTGTTGTATAACACGCGGTTGCCGATCCGATCGCGGTAATCATGAAATATCATTCGTGTAAACGCGCGTACACCGGTAAAAACGACGTCGAAAACAAAACGGGACCCGGGAGTACACGCGTCGCAGCAAACGGCCAAGGCGGTGTTGCGTCAAGTCCCCGTACGTTTAGGGCGTAACACGTGAATACAACGGGCACGGCGCGGAATGTCCCTTGAGGTTGAAATGCGGTCGAAATCGGTCGTGAACGGCCAACGGTGCAAGCTCCCGCGCAAACAAACGGTACCCACCGCAATCTCCAGCGCGGAATTTTTTACCCGAAAAAAATTCTGATAGTAACCTACATACCAACGTTTTAGCTTGTGAACGCGATTCGTTCTCACTTTCGATTTCGATAACGCAACGCGTTGTCTGCAGACAACAACAATGCAAACGCGCGCGGATTCAAACGTACGCGAGAAATTAAGCACGCTCGAGGAGAAATTTCACGTTCAAAGTTTATCTTTAAAGTACGAAGAAAAATAAACGTAAACGAATACGACTGTTATTTTCATTTCTTTTACCGATAAACTTAAGCAATTTGTTTTTTTTTTTTTCAACGCTGTATGATAATCAAACGGTCTATAATTTTAGAAAATAAATTTGATTTTATTTAAAAAAAAATTTTTTTGGTAAGAGTTTACCATTCCCCGTTACAACGAGGAAGGATCAAAGACCGAAATATGTATCGGGTAAATCGCATTTACGGAGTCCAGACACGGTACGCGTTATAGGTCGTGCCGCAAAGTTTTTAAACTGTTCCCATTCGTACACGAATTCATCACAATATTTTTGTTCACCGCATGATTTATAGGTACGAAATAAATGAAAAAAAATATTATTTTCTTACGCACGGTATACGGGATACGGGTGTAACCATCTCGTAATCGAATCATGTTTACTATGAATTGGTAACGTTCATCTTGTATGCTTGTACCGCTGTACACGTACATGTCTTTGCTTTACATTTAAATTATCATTTAATGATTTACGGCAATCGAACAAAAAAATATCAAATGCTGAACGAACATTTTAACGTTTCATTTCGAACAGTGCTCAATCGTTCAATCGCGGTATTATTTCCAATTTATTTATTATTAGATCGATGGATTTGAACAGATATTACAAGCGAACATCCTGTAAAAATCGTAATCCTATTCTCTAGCAATCGGTTTTGTTCAACATTATTTAACTGCTGCGGTATATCCATATACATTTCGTTATTGAACCGACGATAGTTTTGTCACGAATGACAGCATCCCGTAGCACCACGTTGACGCCATCTTGTAGATTACTTTATTGTTTCAAGGCTTACACAAATTATTGTTTTGTGTCGCAATGTTACGAATGACGTTTGAAATGTTTGAAAACGATTTTCCAACCGAATTTGAGATTCGACGAGATAATCAACGGAGTCGCAAACGACATCCTATGATCGATTTTGTTTAAATTTTATTTTCTCCGAGTCGATGTCAAACAAAAATTAACCTACATAGGTTCGTATGATAATCTATCCTTATAAAATATCGTGTTCGTGATTCAATCTTGTCGAGATCATCTTGAAAGTAGTATTATTCTTTTAACGTACACCTGGTCGACGTTTCTCTACGGTGGTTTTACCGATGGTATCCAAAAGATTAAAACATTGATACACTAGCTGTTATGAATAGAAGCGATTCATCGTGCAAGAACAATACAAATATGATATCTTAATTTTTCAACCTTAAATCGAGTTTAATTTAATGCAATTCTACACGGAAGATCATTATAATAATAATTGAAGGCCTTACGATTTACGATTATTATCTACAGAAAAATTAAAACAAGTAACGAATAAATAAAATAAATAAATAAATAATCAACGCTTTAACGTCGGTCATTTAAGCATTTTAACTTCTATGCTAAAAGCCTACTCGCACCTTATGTGGTTAGTTATTAGTTTTTACACTTTCCAGTATTGTTTTTTTAACCCTTCCTCGATCGACAACAATTGAGTACGATCGGTACCTCCCGCGCTAACAATTTCAAATATCATTTCAATATATAATAAATATCGCAGCTTGTTGCAAAACTTTCTCCGTCAATAATTGGGTGTGTGTGTGTGTGTGTGTGTGTAATGACCCGAATCGTCATTTTTCGACCGCATTCTGTGTATTGATCGCGCTTATACCGCGTCGGTGGCGCAACACGTACTCGAGAAGACAATTTCGGTGTACTAACGTCGGCTCACATACGTCAAGAGACGAGTCCTCTCAAGGTGGCCAATTATCCTTGTGGTCACAATTGCGGACGATTCGGGGTTCCGCGGCATTATCGTCTTTTCGGTACGATATAATGAAGCGATTATTATTTTCTCGGTTTTTCGGTCCTTGGGCTTTGCACAACACTACATGTTTACGTACTCTATCGGTAACCGTCTACGCGCGCACACATTACATATTATAATGTATCATAGAACAATCGACACGCATACACGTACGCTTCAAACGACGGGAAACGTCACCAGCTGCATTCAGTACGACGCGTATGGTTCTCGACCTTCTATGACGAGGTCAATCTCTGAATTTTCGGTCGTAATCCGTCACTCGGCTGTTGGACGAAATAATATACTCTTTTCATTGTCCACGGATCTTTTATTTTAATTTTTTTTTTTTTTTTTTTGTGTCATCATAATAACAAATAACAAATAATAATAATAATATTCCATGTGGTTGGTCAACCGTATAATGCGACAGCAACCAAACACCCACCCCGAACAATGGGCTACGGACGGGGCTAACGAACCTCGGCGCGCGCGTACTCGTGGTCAGAATGTCTAATGTCGAGCGGCGACAACGAGCGAGAAAATGCCGTTGTCACACTAGAACTCTAACCGTAAACGTAATAAACGGAAATTCGGACGTCGCCAGCTCTTGGTGCTGACCACAGTCCGAAATCGACGGTCGAAAATATTCGTCATCTCCTCGCCGAACAACTTTGACACTTTTTACGCGCATAGTTTACTCGTGCTCTTCACGAACGTATAACAAGTAACAGCAGATGAATTCGGCCGCGAAACTTTTCGTCTTATCCGACCCGTAAAACTTTCAAAACGTACGCCACCAGTACATAACCAGACCATCAATAACAATACGATAATACGATGATAACCATAGTGAACTCGACGGCATATCACCACCGTACGGAATCTGCAAAAGTTGCAAATTAAATGCGAAAAGAAATATTGATAATTTATTGATTGTTGTAAAATATGTGTTGCCGAACCGTTTTGGGATCGGTTTCGTTTGACCCTATCGCAGAGCACAACAATCCGAACCTACGCCATTCCGGGATAAATCGAAAACACTACCTTCCCTAGGCACGTGTACAATGACATTTTTGTGCATTCGTAATACCTTCACATATTCGTCCGTGTGCTTTGTTAGATCGATTTTAATATTTTAGCGTTCCGCCCACTCCCCTATCGCCAAGAACGATAACGCTCGCGAAAAACTCGTCGTTCGTAATATTCGACGATTCGCATCGAACATACCTACCGAATTCGTATCGTTTCTGACGGTCGAGATTTGTTTAACGCACGAACACAATACGAGATAATACCGTGTGTGTGGTTGGTGAGTGCATTTTTTCTCCTCTTCTAACAAATCTCTCTTTCGCTTTTTTCACTTTTCCACACCGTTTCCAGTCGGCGCGTACGTTGTATTAAATATGACGATAAATCCGCCGCGAGGGTTACGCAACCGGTTCCGCGCCACCCGACTGGATGCGTTTCTGGATACGTTTCATCGTCACGGATCGCGCGCTGTCGCACAACAATTTAATACATAATATTACTGTCACTGAATCGTGGCACCGATCCGGCATATGTCGAAGCTGCAGGGGAGAGGGTTAAGACATTCGGGTAAAAAAAACCGCAACATCAACCCGCGTCGGAACCGCGGTATACGAGAAAATATAATCGCAACGAACGGCGAATACAATCGGAAGGCCAACAACCGTGTCCGCTCCGATAGACTTGAGTTCAATCTATCGAGTAAAAGTTTTCAGAACGATTGAAAAGAAAAACAAACCGAAATAAGTAATCAAAGTTTTATTCAATTCGTCGCATTTCTCGGTTAATTCCATATCTGATGTAGGGATTTTTTTTTTACAAAAGTTTCCGCAACAACTACGAGGTACCCATATAATTTGATTACGATTAAACACATTTTGTTCTTTCCGCGTTTATTTCCGTTATTCTAATCCTCCGGGTTCCAACAGAAAGATCACTTGCCGGCCCGTGCTCGATGCTAATAATTCTCGTCCGAATCCGAGTGGTACAACGATAAGTTTTTAACGAGCGACCGGCGAAATTATTGTTGGACGGCGACGGCCGACGCCCACGACCATCCGTATTTATAACATTGCAGTTCTTTACGCCGGATCGTGACCTATCTGCTACCATTAGGTAGCTCGAACGCGATTCCGATCGAAACGGGTTTTTGTACTTTTCATTTTTTTTTTGTTATCTATTCCTATTTTTTTTCCCCCACGCCCGACTTAGATTTATCACGCGTTCGAATAACGTGTGTGCGGTTTTTTACTACGTTTTGTTTTCATTTTTTATATTTTTTTTTACGTTTTCAGTTACACGAGCACATGAACGTGGACGACTTGAGGACGATATTTCACGTGGAACACCATTCGCAAGGTACGTAGTGAAAAACCCGAAAAACGTCAACGAAGTCAGCCCCCGGATCCCATCTTCTTCTTCTTCTTCTTCTTCCTCAGCTTATCGGCCCATTAAGTGCCATCGCAAAACCTCTCTATTTCTTTCTATCATACGCTTCGTCAATAGATGATTCTTCTTCTATACTTTTGACATCTTGAGCTATAGCTATAACCCGGATCACACGATTAATATAATAATGATAATATTTAAATTGTTCGTACGCCAACAGTGCCCGTTTACGAGGTGATCAGTCCGCACTCGATCGTCAAACGGAACGCAGACGGTGCGCACAAAGTGCGGCTGAAGGCGTTCGGCGAACACCACAACCTGCATCTGGAACCGTCCAGCGGCTTGTTGGCCGGCGACAAATTGCGTGCGTGGACGGCTCACCACAATTCCACCACGGACACCGTGCACTACACCGAACTGCCGAACGACGTGAGTATTTGGATATTTTTTTCCTAACACGGCAAAGACGTCCATTCCGAACACGTGTTCTCTAGTGTCTCTAAAAATACTCATCGAATCGCCCCGTGTTTAGCGATCGAAACAAGCGCGCGCGGGCCGCATACGACTTTCGTCTCGTACCGTTTGCAGACAAATCGTTCCCCACCCGAAATTAATAAATAATCACCTTTTACATCGACGCGGTGAACAATTGTTGATAAAAGAAAAGAAAAAAAATCGTATCGAATATGATCGTTATGCCTCGTGTAAAGTAGAAAATCTTAATTAATCTTCGTTCGATGGACTTCGATCGATGCGCGGTAAATAGGTAATTAATTAAATGCCTGTACGTAATACGTTCACACACTGATGTGCGTTTGAAAGTGTCCGAACGAGTTTGTGTGACATTCGTACGGATAAAAAGGAATGGAAAAAATTTCATAATAGACGAACGGTTGACCGATTAAAAATTACTTGATTTCGATGTGACGACATTTTATCGCGCAATGGTCCGGTGTCCGTTATAAATATACATCACAAAACATGCATGTACACACCAATGATTAAACGACCAAGTGAGTAACCGGGATTTTAAAATAAAATACCTATTGATTGTATTACATATTTGAATACGGCTTGTGAGGAGTACACGTCCATCGCGTAGCGGTGAAAATTTATAGATCATAAAATATGTTTAGCTTTCAGATCTATAGTAAAACAGATAAAAGTAACATCAAGTACGTGTACGAATCATCTAAATACACGCATTTAGTACACCGTATTGGATGTTTGATTTGAACACGGCAAGGGAGGGAGTGTTTTGGGAAAAAAACAGACGTCAGTCGACACGTTTTCCGTTTGGGCACTCGTCGACCGTTCATCCCTCCGGACGAGCAGGCACCTCCTGCCACCCGCGATTAACCTTCTCTTCGTTCGGCGATCGACTACGTTCGTGTTTGATTACGTGTGCGTGGATCGGAGACCAGGGTCGGACTTTAGACTTTAGACTAGCAATTTCCAATGAGGCCCCATTACTTTTTTTTTTTTTTGGTCACTATAATATTGTATGACTAATAAGAGTCAAGAGTACGGACCGAAATACTTAGTAATTTTAAGTTGTTATATTATACCACTGCTTAGTAGATATTATGCTCACTAACGCCTAACATTTTATTAAAATAATTATATTTATACTGTATACAACATTGTAGGGGTGGTTTCAGAAACTTAATTTGGGGGGGCAGACATTAAAATGTTAGTAAAATATTAACACTGAATATAAATTCAGGGGTTAACATATTTATTTATTTGATTTAAACGCCCTTCTACGGGCATTGACCTAATGGTATTTTATAAAATATGAGGCACAGGTACCCCCCTAACTGCACCTATATCCGTATTAGTTCAATATTATATAATTTTAATAGCAAACTAATAATTTAGCTAATAAATTTGATTTGGGCTGAGGCCCTTTTTATGTCGATATCCGGTGAGGCCTTCCATACCCATTCCGACCCAGCCGGAGACAATGCCCACCACCAGCAAGAAGTATTCATTGGTACGCGCACCGTAAACGGTATTATTGTAGTAGTCGTCTTCTGGACATGTAAATCACAAGTTATCGTTTCGTTTAACGTCGGCGTGGGTCTCTCGTACGGCTCGCGTTTCATTGTCGTACGTTTGTAAACAGTTTTTACTTTTTCTCGTTTTCGGTCACGTCTCGGATTCGAACGTTACAGAAAAAAAGAAAAAAAAATTACATTACGCGTGACAACTAACCCAAAGACAACGGTAATACTATACGTACACGAGGTGTGTGTCTTGTTATGTGTATCGTTATTTTATTACTCACTATTGCGAGATCGAATTTGGTAATTGTTTTTGATTTTTCGAAAATCGTGAAACTTCATCGACCACTCCCGATCGAGTTGCCTTCAAAATGACGTAGTACGATAACGTGCGAGTATAAAATATCTTTCAGCTCGAGACAATGTTTTCGAATGATTTGCGTTTTATTATTTATTATTGTTGTTTTATACACACACACACACATTAGCAATATATTTTCTGATTACTTATTTTACGATTATTACACCGATTTCTCGAAAAAGTATACAAATTGAATATTATATTTTTACAACCGTTCGTATACCTACTGCAATAGCGTACCGGACATCGTAGTATAGCAGAACAAAACAAAATGGATATTATAATTATATTACTGTAAAGGTTGAACGTTTCGCGTGAATGAAATAATCGTGCAACCAACACCGTCTTTCGGTTTGTTGAAAATTCTTCTCGCAAGTAAAATAAATAGGTACCAATCGTATTCTTATTGCTCACAACACGTACGCATAATTTTTCGCATTTGCTCCTTTCCTGTACGGTGTCCCATCGGATTTTTTTTTTATTTTTATTTTCCAACGGTTTACGATTTTATTTTCATTCCGCTTTCCGTCGCGAAACGTCATGTTCAAAAAATCGTTACGGGTTTTCGTCCATTCGAACCGGTTTCGAAACGCTGCGCGACGTTTATCGTCCTCGAGTTTTCCAGCGCAACACCGACACCCAAACCCGGTGGGTGACGCGATAATGATTTGCGCGCGTTAATTGTTTACAATGAACACTTCGTAATACGTTTGTACCGCGTTATCTGCGAGTATTGTTATGTCACCCATCGAGGTTACCATTACGTGCAATACCTATAATGGAAACGGTAGACAAGTGCACAACGGATAAAGACGTGCGCGTCCGGTCGGAAACCGCAACAATACTACTTAACCTAATCTGCGAACGAAACGTGGCGTACCACACACTAAGGGCGTGTTTAGACTTACTTCTAAGGGGGGGGGGGGGGGGGGGACTTAAAATTTTCTTTAATTCAGGCTCAAAATTTACAAATACAATTTTTGGTAGTATTTAAATCGGGTGAATCCTTAATATTTGTGGTTTTTTTTTTTTTTTTTTTAATGCCAGATCCGTTTAGAACCGACTTTTGTGCAGCTCTTTTTAACACCTGTCCATGTTTCGAAAATTACGCTTGTGTTTTATTTGATTGAGTATGGTTCCGACAAAAAGCCCAATTCAGTATTCACAGCCACGCGTAATTTAATTTCGTTACGAAACGATGTACATAAAAAAAAAATTTTAAAATGCGTATCTCACGTATAATCGATTCCTTAAATACGGATTCAGGAGGAGGCGATCACCCCTTCGCCACCCTCCTTAAAATATGACCAATGCCACACTCGTCGCAGCTACGTGGCGCCGTATCGGAGGGCGTGAATACACATGCGCGCGTACTCGCCGGTACGTTATTTTCGTAATATAGAGCGGTGCAGTTTTTATTTTTATTTGATCGGTGAAAGTGCGTTCTCGTTCTCGTTCGGGTACACAATATGGTCAACGCGATTTTGACTGCCTAATGAGTTTCCAGTTTTCAGTTATGATATTCATAATTGATCCCCAACCCGTCAAGTGCGTGCATTTTGGCTACGTGTCAAACGGTTCGAGTAATATTATTATAATTGCTACGATTATAATACCATTGCGTACGGTGCTATTTGTCTATGTGCTTATTGCTATTGGTCGGGTTGCCAAACGTATTGGCAAATGATTATTTTCGGTTTTTTTTTTTTTTTTACCTGTACGTTTACGGGTAAAACAGATATTTTTCATGCAGACCGGCCGGACGAGTGTTTGTTATGTACACTAAAATCGTTGATTATTTGATTCGTAATGCAGTATTATACTTGTACGACGTATGGACTGCTTATGTTTTCAATTTTGTAACAAATAAGTCTGGACGTTTACACCGCGTCATGTACGCAACCCGGACGTTAGGGCAATTCGCTTCGATAAAAGTTGTTTCTCTGTGGTATACAGTACAGACGTTAACGCGGGATCGTCGACGAAAACCCTGAAAGCGCGCAATTACGACCAACCTACAAGTATTATACAGAACTTTCTTCTTTTAGCTCGAATGCTAAATCCATTTTTTTTCTTCCGATAGGCGCAGTGCTAACGATTCGCATTATTATCGTTGCACGAAACCCGATTAAAAATATTTAAAATTCGGTCACGGCAAAATCAACAAATCTATTAGCAGCTGGTCGAACTGTTGGCTGATTTCGAATCGAATCGTTTCGTCTGTAATAAAATTCGGTATGGATTTCGAGGATCATTTTTTTGTCGGTGCACCGTGCGCTTTCGTAGATTTTGTAGGTCCGAACGTTTTTGCCTTTTTCACTTTCGTTCAGTCGATAAACTTGTACAACGCGTATACGCATATATCACGAGCAGCTGGCATGTTATGCAAACACTTTTAACAACGTCTACACGATCGACGATCGTTATTCGTGTAATATTAATTGACCGCGTTAATCGACAGCTATTATAGTAATTATTATTAACACCGACGCGTTTACGCGCGTAGATGCCTATAATAGCCGTCGTTGTCAGCGTTGCGAAACGGTTTTCCAAATTTTTAATTGTCTTCGACGGTCGGTCGGTCGGCACGTTATGAATATTCAAAAAATAAATAAATAAACTTTTGCGCGCGCACTATTTTATATTGCACATTTAATTGCATAATACGAGTGCGAACACCCATGCACGGATTTATCGCTCGCGTTAAGGTGTGGTAGCCGAGCAGTCTTTTGCGCGTGATTTCTCCGCGCTGAAACGTACGGTACAGGTAAAGCAGTACCTATAACCGAATAATATCAACACGGTTTTTTCACGCATATAAAACACATAACTTATAAAATATGCGCACTCGTTAATTGAATCGTTTACGTACCCAAAGTGCGCTTAATGGGAACGCATATAAAATCGCGTTACGTAACACTACTCCTCGGGGCCAAAAATTGCTTCAGTTGTTCTCGTGTAGTACGTAATATCGATATAATACCATCATAATCGCTCCGAAAACGAATGCATTTCCTGTACATACATAATGTACGTACTGGAATAGTTTTGAACGCGTCGTCATTTTTTTCGATGCGTTTTTCGTACAAATAGTTGTGCATTCATCGATTCGTGTAGCTAACCCGGCACGAAATCGTCGATAATACACAAACACTTGTTCGTACAACATACGTACCTACTATTTTTGCATCTCATGTGGTTGGACAACGAGTGGTCTACATATCGTTTCGTACACTACAACACGTTTCAAAACAGTCCTGACACGTTTATACGTGCACACAAGCACACACGCATGTCTGTTAATAATCTCGGCTGGTGACGTACTCTTAGTTTTTTTTAACTGGGGGTCGGAAGTCCAAATATTGTTAAAAAATGACCACCACGTGTTCGACTTAACATCAACGTCATCGGTGAACAATGACGAGAGTATTGATTTATTTTTTTATTCGTTCCTACGGAGGAATAAAATATTTTTCAATTCTTATTAAAACATGAAATCGTAGCAATATCGTATTAAAATTTATCCTGCAAACCGTAGAACGGTTATCATACGCTGATGCATTGGAGACATAACTACGATTAACCGCATACAGATTATCGTCCCGTTTGGTGAAGGTAAAATGTATTTTGTTAATCAACTTGTAAAATACCCCCGTATCCGTACACTGCAGTCGTTAAAAACATGATGCAAGGAGCACGCGATTGTTCACAATATTTTGATATGTTTATTATTTTTTGACATAATGCTGTAAGGCCTTGAGGAAGTCGTTGAAATAACATAAGTGCATGGAAGCTTTTTAATAGTAACCATTTTTATCATACGTAATTACGTATTCAAAACCTAAGTACAACAATAATAATAATATTATAATAGCCTAATGCAATATCGTCGAGGAGAAAAGTGCTCCGCCGGCAGGAATTTGATGTTTCTACTATTATATCGGACGTAATGTCTATTTTTCGTATCACGTGTAATGTCATTTCTTTTGTGTGTTTCAGGAACACATCGGCGTACCGTATCAAGACGTGGACAAACGGGCGGCGCTCATCTTGCACAATGACCACAAGGATGGAACAATTCTTATGGTAAGTCTATAGCGTCAAGTCGTCTGACAAGGCCGAATACATAATGTATACACCATATAGTTATAGCGCACAGAAGTAGACCAGCGATGAGACGGGTTACCGTCGTCGTCGTGTAATATTATGTGCGTACAAAATATGGGCGATTGTAAACTCCGCCAGAATATTGGTTAAGATAAAAAGGTAATAATAGGTCTAGTGCAGTGGTTCTTAACCTTTTGTATATCACGGACCCCTGATGAAAGATTTTTAGAAATTGCGGACCCCCCTTTTTTTATTTTAACTAATTTGACTAATTTTTTTTTTTTAATATTTTTTTTTACAAAACATCTCATGTTATTGAAATTAAAATTATAATAATTATTTTATATAATAAATTACATTAATAGACATAACAAAACATACATATTTATAATTCTTTTTATTTCACTTAATTTTTCAGTTAACTTAAATTTAAATATTTTAGTTTTCATTTCTTTTCTTAATAATCTTAAAATATAATTTTTATTAGCTTAATACAATGGTTGGGACACAAGTTTTATAACATCATATAATGATAAAATCTATCTATTATATAATAAAAAATAATAATAATATTAATCCAACAATATAATAATGCACTCATATGACATGTATTGATGTACATATGTTATGTGTTAGGGCTACCGCGGACCCCTAGAGGGCCGCGGACCACAGGTTAAGAACCGCTGATCTAGTATGAACTTCACCAGTATTTTTTTTTGTTTATTTGCTCAGTGCTCATATTGCCACGTGCCTTCTTACATTAAATACGTTGACATCTATTGCCATGATGTACGTCGAAATTGATAAAATTATTGTCATGGTTAGATCAATTCATTTCAAGGTGGATATATATGGATTATTGTTTTTTATCTCCCGAAAAAGTCTCCGATGTATTTGCATTTACTTAGAAGCAATCATGCCTTGTGAACCCAGAGTTATTAAGACCTTAGATTACCTTATTGACAGTTACATAAGTAATGACGCAGCGCTTCCTCTTCATTTGTGGGCTGATCAAAGTGCAAATTTAAATCGAGCTACAAATGCCTGTTGAATCCTTTTATAATCATCTTAGAAATTAATTTTATAAAAGTCAACCGAATGTACATATTTTTAGTAAAGTTCTTATCGAATTTCAAACCCAAACTTACATGAAACTAAATGGCATATTTCAATTAAATACATTAAAAAATTCGAAATAAAAAAAAAAATGATAATTTTACAGGATGCAATAAATAGGTACACTAATGGAGTAATAGATGACTTACAATATTTACAAATCGTATCATACCATTTTAGTTGAATAAAAATAAATAAAACCATGATATAACTATATATTTTTAGATTATTTGGTATTGGTATTGATTATTTATTATAATTTTTTTTTTTTACTATGATTTAAATATTTTATGTGAATGATGTGAAATTACATAATATTATAATTTTTGTTTAATAATATATCATATTAATTTTATACTACTACTCGATTTGCTCTACTGGCGGAGTTTACATGTACTCAAATTTACCTGATTTTTTTTAGTGGCGGAGTTTATAGTAAAAAAAAAAAAGGTACTTGTGGCGAAGTTTACATGCGCCCCAAAATATGTGTACAGCGACTGTGACAAACATACCGCGCGCATCGTGTACTACGTATTTCTACATTCAATTTACAGGATCTGGAAATATATACAGTGGCGTACGCAGGGGGGAGGGGTTAAAGGGTTATGCGCCACTGAATATATATGTGTGTGTGTGTGTGTGTGTGTGTTAAAAGGATAACATTTAGTTTGAACGTAATAAATTGTACCGTATGCACCTAAACGACACGACATAGGAGTTTCTGAAAAAGCTCGTCCAAGGAAAGATTGTTTTTGTTTTTTTATGTTTTGCACTGCAAATACCGTTTTTAATTAATTAGCTTTGAAGTTTCCCGTTTAAACGCGGTTTCTTGTCGGTATGTGCCCCGAAGTAATAGTGAAACGAAACGACCGCTCGATGTGTTCGCGGAAAATGTGTTCGCCGCACCGAGCAGCGTTTTTCGACTCTGCGTTTCAACCGACGCGCGTAGGTCCAAAACCTGCGTATCACGAAAATAGTTTACCACGCCGACGGACGTATTTCGCCGATTGCCCGTCCCTGGTGTACACACTGTGTACGGGTGGGCCCTGAAGCGTTGGATTTCGCGCGCTACACACCAGGGCTTATTCTAAGGACTTTTACCTACTGCCCAAACACACACTGAAAAGTTTGGAAATAGTTACACGCCATCATAAGCGCAATTAGGGAGCGTAGAGGGCTAGGAGGGCTTAGCCCCCTCCCTCGACCAAGATTTATCCCCCCCCACAAATATTCCATATTATACATGGCATACCGTATACAGTACACTTAACTCACAATAGTGTCACATACAAAAAAAGACATTGTAGTAAATCCAATTTGGCTCAGAATCTAAAATATATTAACATGGTATATAAGATTAGGGGTAATCTACAGGTGATTTTAAGTTTTGGTGGGAGGGCCGTAGCTCCCCCCCCAGATTTGGTTACCCTAGTTGTGCCTATGCACGCCAGACACTCATAAAACACTGGAACGTTACGACGAAAGTTATAGGTTTAATAATGAAATTAGCTACATATAGTACATATAGTACCTTTTTCGTTTTCTTTATTTTATCAAATAGATGCGCCCGTATTCGTAAAGTCAACTCCCCTTTTGATTTTTCCCGCTTCCTGAATAAGCCTGCTCAGCTACGTGAGCTGTACGTAAAGGTTGGTCCGCGACGAGCTCTGCAGTCGATTCCGTTGATTGTTTACAACGTATCGCGTCGAAACTGTGCAATATTTTCCGTACTCATCCTGCGATATTTTTTCGCGCAAGTAACGGTTTTCATTTTTTTTTTTTCGTTGTACACTTTCGATTTCTGTTGCGCGCACCCATTATTATCGTACTGAAGCGTGCCACACAATTTCAAACTCTGATTTATGTAAGCGTGTGCGAGCGCGCTCGAGTAGAAAAATATACCCGCGTGAAAAGACGAAAAATGTCGACGGGTACCCGTTGATGTACACGCCCACGCCGGACAATGGTGGTGACGTGAACACGCGCGTAGGCTGCCGGTTCGTTTTTGGACGTGTAAGATAAAAAAAAACACAATAGATAGAAATCGATCGAAAAATCGGACACGCGCGAGACGATGACGGAGCCAAGTGCGTTTTTCAAGTTGACGGGTGATCGTTGCCCAAACATAACAACAGCGCACATTAAACGTTAACATGTGTACTAAAACAAGCAACGGTGTTTTCGGCGTTCGCGGTTCACGTGTTAAACGGGTTAAACGACGTCAAATCATTTGCTAGAATAAACGGCACCGACAGAACTGTGAGCAGTGTATCGCCGCCGATGCACGAAACGATTATACCGGCGGACGAACAGGCGTGTAACAAGAGCTTACGTAACCTTCGGAGTAAACGTCGTTTAAGAGTGAAACACTACGATACCATCGTAACGCGAATTATGTGATCCACAAAGTCGAACGCTTTCGCAGGGCCATCGTGAAATAATATTGATCGAACAAAAAGACCGTTGTATGCGAACACTCCGCGAGTATTCGTCGATTGGCAAGGGGGGAAGGGATTATGTCTGGCTTGATTCGATTCGTAGATGACGTGCATAATTTCCCTACCTACGAACATGCCAGGAATTCGAATGAGTGTTTCGATAACTGTGTTAGAGTAACAATATAACATAATAATTATGCGTATGCAGACGATAACTATTGAATTGAAAAAATATAAATTTTTTCGTCGAAGAATTTTTTAGCTACAGGTATGACGGTATTATTACAGTTTTAACGTTTCAAGTGTAACATTTTTTTTCCCTCCCGTACAATAATTATATACATATCCCTTGAAATGTTTAACTTGGAATAATTTTTTAAAAAAAAAATATCGCGAATTTTTTTCTCTCGACGCTCTCGCGTGTTTGTGTCTCATGCGTTTTTTTTTTCGCCCGCGAGAATATACGTAATAAAACCATTGTCTCGCCCGGTATTATGATCCGTTTTGAAGTAAAAGTCCCATTAACATCTTTGATCCGAAAGAAATTGAGCAATACTTGTCTTGTTTACATATTTTCATAACCGCCCGTTTCGTTCGTGTATAAATCAACAACAATCTAAATAATTAACATAATTATACGTGTATACTGTACGATCATTCCCCAGTCGATTTTACATTGTAATAATATAATACTAGTATTATTGTAATTGACTTTGATTAAAAAATAATAAATATTCGGCGATTCAACAACCAGTTTCGAATGCACGCGTTTATTAAGCAATAGTACGTTTAAATATCTTGTAGTTTTCATCGGATACCGATTTGTTAACAAAACACGAGCGTCGAATCCGTCGAACAACTGCTAGCCCGTAGACGTATGGCGTGCGACGGGTAGAAACGAACGTGTAGAAAAAAAAAATATAAAAATAAACAACGGCAATGACCGCGATGCGATTGCGTACGTCGCGGAGCCGTTTCAGAAGAGATCAGTCGAAATTTTTTGAATCACGAACATTCACGAGTTACACGGCAGTAATGTAGTATTGTTGGAAGTCGATGTTTTCGTGTTGTTTTTTTGTCCCTACGTCCGAATCAGATTTACGAGTATTACAAATGTACGACATCGAAGAAACAGTTCGATTGCAATGGTCGTCACAAACCGCCAGTAGGCAACGTTCGTTTTCGTGGAGACCTAATGAACCGAAATTCAAGCAGTAAAACGTGTGCGGGGAGGGGAGGCCAGGACGCGGATATGATACGTACACAGTTGTACACCCTCCGGGAGCAAAATCAAAAGTTTTTCACGTGTTCACGTTCCATCCCGTGTTCTTGCGTTCATATCAAACGAAACCGTACGGCAAAAATTAAAATATCCCGTACAAGGTGAGCGGTGCCAGCACACGCCTCCGTGTACGTTGATAATCAAAAACATAAGCTATAAGCCCGTTCCGAGGGGTAGGGAAAAGGGGTTTTTTTTTTTTTTCGCAACAAATGTCTCGTCCACCGGGGCGCCGCCGGTCGTTAAAACGCGGGCGCTCGTGCAACAATACGGATAATGATATACTTGTACGCGGCGACATTGTGTTCCCTACATGGCGATCGCATAGGTTGTTGTACGCGATCGCGTCTCCCGCGTATTGTTCACGCAAAACGTGGACGTGGTCGTTACATCGTAACGTAAGTGCTCGGCGTGCGCACAAAATATAACGATAGGCATAACGTGTTACACGCGCAGATGCGTCCGGTCGGGATACGTTCTTGCGTTTCGCGGTGGGACGACCGAAGACCGGAGGATCCGATCTCGTTTAGCGTTCGCCTCGACGTACGTTACACCGCATGCACGATAACGATAAGGATTCGAAACCGTCGACGCGAACGGAGCTCGCCGTTGTCAGTCCAAGTCCTGCCGAAACGTTGTTAAAAACGAGCGCTCGACTGTTGGAAACCGGAATCGTCTGTGACCCAACGATCGCTTGCGGCTTACGATTTTTTTTTTTTCTAACGTCTCGAAATCACCATTTATTTATTTAATTAATAATAAAAAAAAAAACCTACAAACGTCTTTGCCGCTGCAAATCGATTTTTTTCCCCGAACGTCTTCTTCAACAGGTCCGCTTACGATGTCCAACAGATTCCACGCGGACCGATTGAACACTACGCGCGCAGTCTTATGGTTGCTGAACGTTAGCGGACCGTGTACGTGTCTATATTTGTTTTTCGATTCTTTGAACGATGTGCTACAACTGTTTTTTGAACATCGTCGGGCCAACAATTTGTTGATATTCTTTCGAGCGTGTTTCTAGAGTGTTTGATCACTTGCTACTACAGCGTGTGTGTACGCAAACACGTTTCCGGCGCATCAGTATTTCTAAACGCGTTGTTTTCGAACAATGTTTGTTCGACGCTCGAAGCACTCGAGCACTAACCCGCCATAACCAACGGTTATCGAAATTCAACCACCACCTTTTCAGTGTTACGTTCGAGTGCCACACCGGTTCTATTTGTTTCGCTGCTTCTCGACGGTAACCGAAACCCGACAACGACCGCGGTGCTATTATTACCATTGACGAACATCCGTATACGCCCACAGCTTCGCGCACGAACGATAATAATTAACGGTACACGATGTCGTCGGGCCCTCGGTACGAGAGTGCGGCGACTAAAAATAGCGAACACGCGTAGCGCGGTATTATTTTTCTTTTACTGCCAAAATTTAATAAATCCAACAGCGACACGCACGTGTATACGGACGCGTTGGTCGTACCGCGACTTCTGCCGGCACAGAATTTCGCGGAGAAAAATAATAGCTATCGACCATAACTCGAAACATGGAAATTTTAGGCTGTGCGATACGTGCGCGTACACAACACACACATATCGTTCACGGCGTACGCGTTCACACGCACCGTAAACAAAATATGCATCGTGTACACGTAGGTATAAAATCCACTCCCGAAACGGTTAGAACGGAAAATATGCGCGTCGCGAGCATTGCAACGCGTGTTCGAAACGTAGTAGTACGACGGGACGACGGAAACGTCGTTAGTATTTTCGTCCGGAGAGGTATAAAAACGGAAAGGTTTGATGGTGAAAAACAATGCACACGGTATGCGAACGAATATATATGGTATAAGTTCGATTGCCTTCTCCTCCCGTGATAGAAATCGAACGCGCAAGCGTATACGCGTGTTGATTGCGCGCGGTGTTCGCTTTTTCGCTTTTATCGCGGATAGGTCGGCCGGAGATTCATGCGACCGGGGAATGAAGAACAGCCGTACGGGTTAGTCGACGGCAAACAATGAGATAACGGGCAGCAAAAACGCGCGTCCGCGTCGCGTTATTATTAACGGTCGCGAACTGTCCCTCGTAACCACGTCCGCGAGTGCTCACGTGAAACCGGGGCCGGTGCCCGCGCGTTCGATTCCCCGGGAACGGAGCGAATGCGTCGCCCGCGCGCGCGAACGGTGATTTAACGCGCGACGAGGGCGACCGCCGGACCGGTTGTCGCCGCGCGGTTTATCGCCACTTCCACCGGCCGTCGTTCGACGATCCCCTACGGCCGCTTTGCCGGGACAATAACTCTTGCAAGAAACCGTACGCGTCCGGGCCGAACGCCCATTATACGCAGTGACGGTGCTAGAGTTCGCAAGGCCCTGGGCAAAATGTTGGGTCTTATAATTTATATTAATAAAATGTTTTAAGTTCAGTTAATTCAGAACCGCGGGGCCTTAACTATAATTTAAAGCGCGGGGTCCTGGGCAACTGCCCCTATTGCCCACCCCCTCGTACGTACTGCGTGCGTTCATAAACATTAATTTCACGACGGCGCGTTTAACGCGTACTGCGCCGATACCGATGTACCGGTAACGATTCGTAGTGATACATCAGCGGTCGGAACAGGGCTGGCAAGTCGTTCCGTTTGCGTGTTTTTCGTTTATTTTTTCGGTTACGCTCGCCCGTAGTTGCTCAGAGATTTATTGCTCGATTGTGCGTTTCGTAAACGTACCGTAATATGTTGGCGTGGCCAAAACGATCGAAACGCGTACGGTACGCGCGTTATCGTTGGCCCGTTCGGTTTTGGGATTTTAATTGTTTTTCACCGCGACTCCCAGCAAACAAACGCTCCGATCGTAAGGCGCCGTTGTACAACCTACCAAAAAGTCATAAAAGGGACAGACATTTACCGAATTTCTATTGAATTACCAATTTTATATTACCTACCGCTGCCAGTTGCCAAGACTTACCCACCTATTAAAATGACACCCACCCCAACATTTTTGATAATTCCGTTAACCATAAAGTTCATGATCAAGCCGCCCCTCAGGCACGCGTTACCACGTGACGTTGTTAAGAGATATGTTTCCGCTAACCTTCCACCGAGAAACATACGTTTTTGCCGAAAAGAGCTTTTTTCGCCACGTTTGCTCTTGGCCGTCCAATTGTCCAAAAGCCCATCAGCACCAATCGGTCGAAATTCCAAGGACCATGTGACATTTATTACAAAATGTGACAATAATTAAATGTTTCCGTCTGTAGTCCGCGGACTGTTTATTTTAGAATATTCTATCCCGGGGAGGCATCGACGATTTTCGGGGGTTACGCCACGGAAGTAAACAATCGATAAATAAATACGGTTTTTTTTCGGGAAACAAATAGGTACTGCGCATCTACACAATAACACACAGGTTCCCAACCAGGGTGCCGCGAGATAAAATTTAGGGTGCCGCAAAAATATGTGAAATATGTATTTATTTTTAATCGCCTTCGTGAAAAATATAGCACTGTGAGTATTAAAACAAACTATACTCTATGTCTATAGTATAAAATCTATTGTATATAATTAATTAGGTATATACAATATAATTTAATGAATTAATTATTAACACGTATAATTTTTACACAGTAATACTGAGATGTTCAATCTATTTTAATTTTCATACTGGTTCGATTGCTATCGATTTGATGTGAATTGTTTTAAAGTTATTTACGGTGAAATACTTGTGACTTTATCTTATCTTTGTTGTTTATTAATGCTAAATAAAACCGAAGTTACAAAATATAAATTTAAATATACGATATATAAGTATTGCGTATTCAGTATAAACTATAGATTATAGGGCATAGGCTATAGGGTGCAGTGAGTCAAAAAAGGTTGGGAACCTCTGCGATAACGATTATACATGGATTTCATTCGAAACGCCCACGGTTATCTACTATTGAACGTTGTTCGTAGTACTTAAATGCGCGAATTAAATGTAATACTTGTCCACCGCGCATCGCACGTACACAGGTCCCGGGTACAATACGACGTTTATTTTCGTTTCGCCCTCAACTCGAAAACTCTGTTTTCATTCCAATAATTCGGATGTTTATGACGTCTCGCGTTTTTCTTCCCGACCGCGATTTATATGTATATAAATACAGGCGCGTGCACGAAAAAAATATATTTAGGAGGTTTCCGGTTGTTTTCATTTTCATACTTACACCTATATAAAAACGTAATTGATAATTTTCCTGAACTTCGGGGGACGGAGGGTTGAACCTCTAAAACCCCTCCTTGCGAACGCGCCTGTTTATACGCGTTCAGAATGTTACGTACATTCACAGGAGCACGTTGCCACAAAATAGTGTTGTTATATTTCGTATTGTTTATCGTTATTATTATTATTCTCCTACCGCGCGTAGAATCGAGCCGTTATTCCGTTTATTTGTTTTTTTCATTCTTTTAGGTAATACGTATGTGTAAAAATTGTGTCTCAACACCGACCCGTAATTCACAGCCAAACGGCAGCGATCCTCTCGACTGCAACTGTATGTGCAGATTTTCATTGATCGAACACGATGCGCGTACACATTTTTTATCATAACTATTAGGTATACCTGTGTTTATTATAATTTTACAACACGCCCGTTGTGCATCATACCTAAATCATTTCGACCGGACGAACGTGAGCGCCGTACGATGTTATTCACTTAAATGTTGTTGTCGAGTTGTTTTTTTTTCTTCGTTTCTTTACAACGAAACGTGTCCCTATGGTGCATACTATCCGAAGCGACTTGTTGCGTAATAAAATATTACCAGCGTCGTGGTTCGTAATACAGTTGTTACGTTCGGAATTCGAACGACGAACGTTGATAGTTATATTATTAACTTGAAAATTATGCACATCACGCATCGATTCGATCGTTGGATTTAAAAATGGTATTTTTTTTATTTATTTTTTTAATTTTTTTGTTCTGTACAAGTTTTTATTTTTATTGATCAATTTACAATTTCTACTGCATCCGTTTACACTGGTTTCAGACCTTTCAGTACGTATTTATAACAGTTTTTTTTTTCAATTCACGTTCGGTTGAATTTCATTAAATAAATTAGTTTTTTTCAGAAAAATTATGATTAGATTAATGGGTTACTCTGAAAGTTTGCCAAAACCGAACATGAATTATTAATAACGACGACAGAATAAAAACCACAATAACAAAATAATATACTCGAAATCGCATGGTCGAAAAGTAATAGAAATAGATGGTCGTAAAAAAAACAACGCGTCATTTACGTTATTCCTTGTTAACTTTATAAACAATGGTAGGACAAATCTGTTCGGTGTAGAGAGAGAACTTTATACCAACCCAATCCTACGCGTCACTGGACCACCTTGATTTGAAAATTATTTACCGCGTCGATAAACTTTCGCGACAGCGATTAAACACGACATTTTCTCGCTGAAATGAAATATTAATATTAACACTACGAAACGCAGCGTCGATATCCGCAACCGGTTTTCTCGCGAACGCGTTAAAAACTAATCGAAATTGGCTAACAAGTGATACATATTAACAATAAATACCCGGGTACTAATGACGATTGACTAATTAATTAACGACCGATCGCACCACAAATCGCAGAAAATCGTTCGGGTAAAACGATAGTATACGCAATGAGGACCACGGATTTCGTGTTCGTGCACAAGCCTACGAACCGAATTGTACGCCGAATGCACCGCGAAGATTATTATTATTTTTAGTGTAACGCATCGCGCGCGGTGATCGAAAGGGAAATCGGTTCGGTCGATTTGACTACCGCGCCTTGTACAGGGTCGATGTTACGTCTCGTCTCGTAACAAAACAATGCGACGAGGAAAGAAAATGGGAAAATCTTCGACGGCGGGCGTGCGGTCGGAATTACGTATGGACAGTCACGGATCTAGAAATGAAAAAAAATGGGGGGGCTAAAAAAGCGAGTTATTGCCATAACTCGTTGCGTGTGGTGATTTGTACGAAATCTTACTTACGTCTAATTTTTTAAATATTTTAAGTACCCACGTCCGATATGGTTCAACCTAATGTCTAAGGGGGGGAAGGGACCAGCCCACATATCCTCCTCCTTTGTATCCACGCCTGCGTATAGATTTACACCAGAATTCACATTAGTACACGATGTCATCGCTGCGCGATCGTTCGCGAAAGCACAAAAACAAAAACGAATGCATTCTTTCGACGTCGATAAAACTACGAGACACGAGCACGATCGGAGCACGTTATTGTGTTCGTACAACGTATACGTTGTTAGGAGATATATTACCTATACCGGCACGCGAACCCGAAAACTTTGAGTTCAACACACCTGGCCGTTCGACAGCTAAGCTCGCGAGGTCCGGTCGGAGTGTTAAAATTTTTCATTCCGCGCGTACGCGTACATTACGCGCACGTGGTTGACGAATTATTTTAGCAATTATACGTTCGCTGCACGTATTTCATGCGCGCTCAGCGTCTGTCGATGAAACGACATCGGCCCCGGAAAAATAATTAAAGATCAAACGTTTTGGTACGGGTCGGATTTACGAATCGGATTTTAAATTTCGTTCGCAGGAAGGCACGATAGGCGAACACTTGGTGGTGAAACCCATTCCTTCCGTGTACAGGAGACACGTTCAGTCCTCTCCCGACGACGAGATGTTCATGGACCAGGAGGTTCGGGACGGCGACGACGAGGTGTCCAGACGGGGGTTCCCGCTGAAATCCGAAAAGTTCGTGGCCCATCACAAGCACGTCGTGTACAGGCGGAATCCCGAAACGGACCGGAACGCGGGAGATTACGGTAATGCGTCGCGAAGTTCGTTTACGGGGTAATATAACTGGCCCGGTATCAAAACTCTGTTGGTTTCTGTCCCGCAGCACTAATGGAACCGGATTCGTTGCCAAAGAGCAGACGGAAAAGATCGATCAGCAAGAGGGAAGCGCCGTACGCCATCTACCCGGAAATAATGGTCATCGTGGACTACGACGGTTATAGGTAATAACGTGCATAATAAATAACACGAATCTCGTAAATTATAAAACGTGTAATGTAGGGAGTAACAACTGTTTTCGCGCTTTTTAACAATAAATTATTTTGAATGCGTATAAAGGTTACACGGAGGAGACAACGTACAGATAAAAAGATACTTCGTGTCCTTCTGGAACGGCGTGGATCTCAGATACAGGCTGCTCAAGGGTCCGAAAATACGCATAAGCATCGCCGGCATTATAATATCAAGGGTAAATTATAAAATACTTTAAACATAATTTAACAATATTTTCAACATAATTTCGTGCAAGAGTACTCGACGTACGGTGCGACTCACAAGCTTGGCATACCGACGCTCTCGTCCGTCTCGATTCCGATTTCGTCGAAAAGAGCTTTTTTCGACTTCGGACAGTTTTCCAGTATCGAGTCCAGTATTTCCGTGCACATACGTTTACGTTTCCTGTATTCCTTGGTTATTTTCTCGTAATCCTTCTTCACCGTTTCTCTTTCTTTTTCCGGCACGTTGCCACTTTGTCCCGACAACTGATCCAACTGCGATCTAAGTCCGGAGACGATTTCTTCCATTTCGGCCACCTTGCGTTTCGCCTCTTCGATGCTGCAAGTGCCCTGAATGGCTTTCACTTCGATTTCCGATTGCTTATACTTGCGTTCGACTTCGCGTAGAGCCTGGTTAGTTTTCATCAACTCTTCGTCGATCGCCTGGATTTCCTTTTGATCTTCCGCAGTCGATTCCGGCTGCACGACACAGTAAATTTTCTGCTTGCCGTTCAACTTCATAAAGACCTGGTTCTCCTTCACCAACTGATCCAGAGCCTTGTCCACGGCCGATTTCCCGATACCCTGCCGTTGTACACCCGCGAACACGTCGTTGCCAGTGAACGGTCTGTTGGCCGTCGACATGAACTTGTAAACGATTTGCTTGTCGCTCGAACCCATGATAGCTGAAACGAGAAAATCGACGGCGCACAATATTATATCATAACAATCGGTGTACGGTTTTCAGGCGAGGGACGCCACACCGTATTTGGAGAGAAACAGGGTCGGTAGAGATGCTATCGACTCTGCGGCAGCACTCACGGACATGGGAAAGTACCTGTTCAAAGAACGAAGACTACCTGTGTACGATATCGCCGTGGCCGTCACCAAGTAAGTCGCTGATTCCTGACAACGGTATAAATACTGAAAAACAAACAAAACAGAAACAATTAATTGATTTTTTTTTTTTTTTATAAATATCTTGAGTATATATCTATTTAGTATGGCACAAAATGTTTTTGTGTGATATTACAAATAAACATGTAACGGGTCATTATAATCGGCAACGAATGCATTTAGGTACGACATGTGCAGACGTCGAAAAGGAGGCCGTTGCACAAAAGGAACGGCTGGTATGTGGTAAATAAGAATAAGAGGGGAAAATGCTTAATAGTTGTGATATGGGAGAATTTGTATATACAAATTTTCAGCCTACAAAAGGCATTACTAAACAACCTTCTTGGTATTTTGGGTTACCGAGTATATAAATAATCATTATTATTTTGGTACCTAACGGGGCTTCTTATAACGTGTGTAGATGTAGATCATTAATACTCTATTTATATACATATTATATAAAAACTGACATGGTATTATCATATTCTACGTAACCGTTTTAAACCACGTTGGCGAACCGAGTGAAACGTTATGTCCAGATGAGGAATTCGTCACGGATTAAATACCATAAAATGTTTCATTTTCAGATTAGACATGTGCAGGCGACAATACCCACACGATACATGCAACAGGGGTACCGCAGGTATGTCCCCGAAAAGCCAAATCATTTATCAGAGCACTTGTAATTTGTTCGGCCCCGAGATATCATTTCATTTACCTTTCCAAAAATTGCACTTACAATTAAATACTGTAAAATTGTTTATTTTTGTTTGGCAAACAAAGGTCACCACAATCTTGGTTCATTCACTATCTGGCACTGAAATTCTGAAATTACCGGGACATTTTATACTTAAGGTCACCATTATCTTCTTTTACACTGTTTTAAATATTACATACATTATACAATAGCAGCATTGAAAATCATCGCGAATCTTTAATATAATTGCTATCAGCTAATCGAAATGATTTTTATCGTTTCGAGAAAGAATGACACATACACACGCGCACACGCACACACGCATACACACACACACACACACACACACACACACAAACACATTCAGTTCACACGCAAACGTGACATGTGGTAATACTGCTGCGAAACGAGTTAGCTAATGGTGTACGCAAAGCTTTCTTTATGGTGATTTGTTTCCTAAATGAAAAAATTTACATTAATTTTTTGCATGTCTCTCTAACAAATTGTACGAGTGTATATAACATACATATTATATTTATATTTTTAACTTAATCAGCTGCGCTGGACCGGAGTACAAGGTAAAACGATTTAACAACGTTACACGCTTTCCACTTAAATGTGTTCGTATAACAATAGTATAGTGTATTATTATGTATTAAATTTGTATTTATTATACATAATAATAACAATAATAATAATAATATGTTAATAATTGCACTTCGATAATAGCGATGAGGCGTGGCCATCCGTTCGCGTCGGTATCAGCTATCTACGTACACCTATGTGTATAATAATATATTGTAATTATATATAACAAATAACATCGCTCGGGCAAAAGTGGTGCTGTTTTCACTCGCTTTATGGGCCGGGTAAAATATCAAAATTCAAACGTTTCCCTCGAGTATTCGCTGGTTTTTAATCGCCGTCTTGTGTGTACGCGTGTAGGATTCGCATACGTCGGTGGAGCGTGCGTGGTGAACAAACGTCTTGAGAAAGTCAACAGCGTCGCCATCATAGAGGACACGGGCGGATTTTCGGGCATCATCGTAGCCGCGCACGAAGTCGGTCACCTGTGAGTACACATATACTGATCGATAATATTCTGAACGGTTCGAGCACGACGACCACGACGGACGGACTATGTACCTATATATTCCTGGTGGTCGTCTTCGATCCGTGACAGAAATAATAAATAATTTCTTTTTTAAATATTTTTTTTTCCACCCGTTCTCGTTTCAGGTTGGGCGCGGTGCACGACGGTTCGCCACCGCCGACTTACCTGGGCGGACCGGGCGCGGAGAAATGTCGCTGGGAGGACGGGTACATCATGAGCGATCTGCGGCACACCGAGAAGGGTTTCCGATGGTCGCCGTGCAGCGTGTCATCTTTCCATCATTTCTTAAAGTTTGTACAAACGGATGATAGTAATATGCTTCTCGCGCGGGCGACCGGTCGAACGAACCGTGTCCATACACACGTCGCACGCGCATTTATCTGGGTGCAAGGGGTAGGATTATTCTTCCGGTTCGGTATATCGATACAGCGCGTAGAACCATGACGATGTCAACGTGTTCCCGTCAGACGTTCAAGACATTCCGAGAGGGAGGAGAAGGGGGGGTCTTGGAAAACTGATGCACGAGAGGCAAAGTATCCACAGTGAGTTTACACCACCGTCGGTCCTTGATATTCCACAAATCGTATTCGAAGTGCATAAAAATAATCGTCTTAAAACCTCGAGCAAAAGGCCGTGTTGTCTTGACATAACTGTACGTCTAGTCTTGTACGACCCGGCTCACCGGCACGAGTTGCAACAGCGTACGTCGTTTCGCTACTGGGCACATGTGTTACGGTTCGAGTTGGCAATTCCATTGTTGCGCTACGCAAAGCGCTCGGACGGATTGAACAAAGTATCCGATACAATATTAGTATGTACGGGACACAACCCGTTTACTGAAATAAGTATAAAAATATTTTTCTCGATATAAAAAGAACATGATTCGTGAACTTTGAGCCAGTCGGTTGTAAGTATCGAGAAATAAAGCTGTAGAGTGAAACTTGAATGAGAATGATATTAATGATTTTTTTTTCATTACAATTTATAACTGCAGTCGAATATCGATGGGTACGGTTGATAGAAAAAAATTATTTTATGACGTCAATGTCCGGTCACGCGGATAAACTATACACGACTCTGTCGTGTCTTTCAATGTTAATTACTCAATAATTTCCAACAAATCCGTTTAATGTCATCAAAAATACTTCTTGAATTATTGTTGTGAACAAAACGACATCAAAGTTTTAAGTGCATTTACCATATATCAATACTATATTTATGTTGTGGTAATTATTCTTCAGACTAGTTTATTACGGGTCACATGCCTGCTGTGACTTGACACTTAAGGATCCGTTACAATATAATATTATTTATATGTTATAACGTTGAACGAGTAAATGTGTATACTGTTATTACGAGTTTAATATTATTTATAAACATATTCAATCCACTTATTTCTGTTGTATCAACTTTAATATCAGTTTACTGTTAAATAAACCAGAATAAAGCAGAACATGAAGGGTAGAATACGATTGCGTATGAAATTTTATGCAACGTTGTCAAATTTACGAATTTTACTGTATTATATATATATATATATATATATATATATATATATATATGTAATACAGTAATAATATAATGTATATATAATATATTTCTGTAACAATTCATAAAAAAAAAAAATAATAAGAAAATAATAAATAAAATGAGAATAACTAAGTAAAAGCAAAGTAATTAATAAAAAATAAAATCTTATTTTAATGGAATTAATGTTAGTTAATTATTTGAAAATACTTTAATTTGTAATACCCCGACATCTATAACCTACTACTTATACTGAAACGCGGAAAATACCGTACAATATAACGGAAATAACGATATTTTGTTGTATCTGATATATTTGATATCATTAACAAAAAACATAGGTAATAAAATCGATAAAACACAAAGTATTTATTAACTTTTTCAAGTTCACTTGTATAGGCATCTGGTATACACCAATAACGGTATAAAAACTGGCATCAATGCTTAAAACTTCGCACGCAATCGTGTAGTTAAAAATCAGGGAATTGTACGGAATCGTGTAGCATAAAAAGGTATCTCCGATAACGAACGTACGCAATCGTGTTTTACCCAACATGAATTCCTTGCTGTAAAATAGTACTTTTGGAACAAGCGTCGTACGAAATGCATGATAACTATCTCCTTGAGCCGTTTAACGTAAATACATATTACAATACAAATTGTTGTTGTTTTACCCTTTGCAGCGGTGACACAGCTACTTGTCTGTTCAATTCGCCGCACGAAGATGAGTCTTTGCCGAGGATGTTGCCGGGAAAACTATTGACTCTGGACGCTCAGTGCCGGAAGGACCGAGGGACTAGCGCTTGTTTCGTGAGTTATTAACCGAACCTAACGTGACGAAAAAAAATAACGATTTCTTTTTTCTTCCCTCGCAGAAAGACGACAGGGTGTGCGCTCAGTTGTTCTGCTTCGACGCGGGATCGGGCTATTGCGTCGCTTACAGACCCGCAGCCGAAGGGTCGCCTTGCGGAGACGGACAAGTGAGTACCACAGTCAAAAGGCGTTGGGTTAAACGCACCAACAGATTCGTCCCGAAGGGGGTCTTAAGGGAGGGTCTCCCCCCCCCAACAACAAAAACACCAGTCGGCAGTCGGACTAGTTTCATTATAGCCTAGAAGGACCTAATTTTACTTACGAAAAACAAATATTATACATTTCGTAATACAGTGTATACACGAATAAAATTTAAAGAACTACTTATTATACAATATAAAATATTATTTTATTTATAATTAAATTGTCAATTTTAAGAATGTGCGACACTGACACATATATACATGTTAAAAAGTAAAAATACAACTACATATAGTTAATTATAATTAATGTATGTAGTATACTACATACATTGAGTAAAAAATTGTAGTCGGCATTTTTCATATTATTCACCCCTTGATTTTCATCTTCGGGACGGCCTTTTTGCACCAACAGCATAATATCATGCGTCGTAGCAACGCGTTACAAAGGATTTTATGTAAACGATGGTCGTGATTTATCTTTCAGCACTGCACCAACGGCAAGTGCATAACGGAACACGAGAACATAATACCGGATTTCTCGCAAAACACTCCGGCCTACCTGCGCCGGTCCGGGGACGAGGGCGAAGCGACTCAAGACTGGCCTCAGTATTTGTCTCCTAACGTGACGACACAAAGGTAAAAATTAACCCGTCGCATACCAACCAACGCGGTAGGTATAATACGTCGGCATGACGCCGAACGGTGTCCGATCGTCTTTGGGTACGCACATACCACGGCACCGCCTACACCGGGCATCGGTTTACCCGTATATAAGCGCACGCCGAATGCACAGTGTACGGTAGATCGACGGACGATCCAACGGGCGACGCTTGGGCCGAGACAAGCATTCTTCGGTTTCCTTTTCGTTTTCCACCCACCCGAAGGGCTTTGTTCAATCCGACTAAGTACCAACTCGCGGAAAGCTACGTTGAGCGGTGTCACAAGAAACAATGTTTAAACGCGATCAAACGTGATACCACACGATAAATTTCAACCCGACGACGATGAACACGTTTCAAAGTTCGAATGAATTCGACTTCGCTAAAGCTTCCGCGGCCGATTAGACAAGGCCGATAACAAGTTGGTGCGATTAGGAATGCGATCCGCCCAGGCGTCGCCGGTGCATACACGTGTCATCTTACGCGTTTCAAAGATGCGGTGCGTTTTCGGACCGACAGCCCCGACCTCCACCGAAAACACGTGCCCGTCGGTTGAGACGCGTCTGATTTTACGTCATGTCCGTTCACTTTTTGTAAATATAGTAGGCACTATTATAATTTGTATTAAGAATGAAAAGAGATTACTCGTGGGCGTTGAAATGTGTCGCCGAAAAACAGCAATACTTAAGTGATACAAGCATCAACGTATTTTCTTATTCATCACCATCTCTCCTGACCCTCCATCTACGAACGTATCGATTTCACACACGACAAATCACGCTAAACCTTCTATTCTTCTGTCTTCGCCTCCTATCCTTAATCTTCACGACCGCTTATTCTCTTCTTCCTCGTACCCCACCGTTCGAACAGTCTCAATCTGTGATCTCCTGTTGACCTGCTTGATGTTACTTCCCAGAAACACGGTGCACACCTAGTCTTCTACGTAGACACTCCACACATCTTGACACATCTTTCCGTCTCCGTTTTGTTTCGTCACGTGAACCTGAAATCTCCAGTTCGGTCTTCACGTCGTATCACGTTTATTTCGCATGATTGGTCCAATCAAACCAAACGGTGAAACCTATCGTCAACGCGACTCAGTACACGATCCCTCGTCTCACGTCAAAACCGTTCCTGCGCTCGTTCGTACACGTACAATACACATTGCGCCAGTTGAGTAGTGGATCACTAAATGTTACTGAATTTGACGGCGTTTTAGGTCCGTGTGGAATGACTACTGGAGGACGACCCAGAAGTCGATCGCCACCACCAATACACGTAATAACCACCCCCGACTAAACTCGTACGCGTTACCACTGAACCCTTATCAACAACCGGCACCGCCGCAGGTGACCACTACCACCGAGACATATAACGACGCACGACACTCGTACAAACTTCAACTGGAACAGCTGCAATTGCAGCAACACCAACTTAAACAACAACTACTCGGTAACAACAATAACAACAACAACAACAACAACAACAACCAAAACGAAGACCCACTGGCACTTTTGCTTAAAAACAAATACTATCACACGGGGCCGCAAGAGTTGAAAACAGTCGGTCGACCACATTTGTTGTCCAACAACAACAACAACAATAACGGTCCACACGGTGAGTACTACCGCGGGTTCGAACGCCCGTCTTAAACACGCATAAATCATGTGCATATTCGGTCATCGAGGTTCAACACCACTTCATTGTCTTTACCACTATATGTACTAAAGCGACGGCTGCGCATAAATATAATATGAACTAAATGCGGACAAAAACGCATTCCACGTGGACCGCCGTATACCATCATGCGAACACACGCGACGTGCCCATAACAATAATAACAACAATGTAAAAATGTAATCTCGGTATATTGTAACCATAACATTGCTCTAATCGCACACCTGTACATTCATACACATTTTACCGTTTACCATTGAATCGCGATCGCACAACATAACATACTAATGTAAGACACGCGCGCCAATAACCGTATAATGTCGGAAAGAAAAATAACCGCATGTTTGGCAAAAAAATATTAAAAAAATACAAAACACAACATTTAACGCGCGCTTTTACGTCATACGCGCATAGTTTTTGATTTTCTGTTGCAAAATCATCGCTGTAACATAACGCGTGTACATATTTTTTATCCTAACAGCTCCGCGTCGTATCGCGAAACGCACTAATACACCTGCTGCGTACCGGCGCAACCACTTCTGCTACAGCTGCTGCTGCCGGTACGACCGCTTTAATCACCATTAACCAAGTGCTGCACCGCCTAACATGAGCATATCGCGGGCGTCCGGGTTATGACGCTCCCGGTACCACGATTTTTAATTTTTCGAAGAGCCGAACGGGCTGCGAATAAAATTATACCATTAAAAAAAAAAATAATAATAATAATAATAATATTTCAAAAAAAACCGTTACGCTACAGTTTGTTCCGACTTGGGGGAAACCGCTAATCACGATCCGTTCGCGATAATAGTCCCACGAGCATACGAACACTGTTTTTACGACACACGGGACTATTAATAACTTGCTTGATCGTAATATTTTAAAAAAACTTGCTAGTTGTTCTTCCGAAATTGTTATCGTATCAACCTGTCCATTGTCGTTACCATGACGATCTCGATATCATCTCGTTTCGTTTTCCGTAAACGTGTTGAAAATCATGAGGTTAACGAGTGGCAAACATTTGCGGAGCGACGAACTTCCGCAAAATAATAAAACAAAAGCTGTTCGCGCGAAAATTCAAACGAATGTCCGTGTAGTGTCCTCGTGAGTGGCGGGAAGAATGAAAAAAAAAAAAGAACACGGTTCGATTAGCTGGGAGATATCACGACGGGTACACACACTCGAGGAGACTCGGCGGGATAAGACTTACTGATTAGCGTTTATACGGTCACGGTTTGGGCAGGGCGGGGGGGGGGAAGAAAAGCGAAAACGTGCACTGGACGCTCGCGGTATACACCCCACATAATTGCATGCTCGGACCCGGTAGATGATGTTCACGTGGTGACGTTGTGTCGTGTTCGCAGCTGACGAGTGCGTGGACAAAGCCGGAGCCGTGGACATGCTGGGAGCCGTTTCCTGTTACGATTACCTGACCAGGTACGGCGCGGCGCAGTGCTCGAACCCGTACATCCGGGAGAACTGTTGCGCCGCGGTCAAGTACGTGTGCCACGGAGCGGCTTCGGCCGCGGGCGGTTTGCCGTCACCGCTGCAGTTGCAGTACGGCTGAATCGTCGCAGCCCGATCACGAGCAAAGCTGATCGGTCGTCCTGGTCGTTCGCACAACCACAACCACCACCACCACCACCACCACCACCGCGCACACCACCCCAACGCTCGAAAACACGGCTCTATCCGACGGATAAACGATATGATTAATATACCTACCTAACACATATAATTTACGATTTAAAAAACAAAAAAAAAAAAAATAAAAAATAATAATATACAATACAATCTCTGTGAGATTAATCTATTATTATTATTATTATTATTATTATAATTATTATTTATGCCTCGTTATGTATGTGTACTCGTTAGACAATCGATTTATTGTACTCTTTAAGGGATGAACAAACATTTTTTTTAACAAAAATCACTGCTTCATTGTTGTTGTATATGTATATACGTAGAGTACGCAAGCAATGTACCTCCTACCAATATAATGTTACGTGTGTACACATTTTTCAAAACATACTCAAATCTATATCATTTTGTGTATATGTGAATTTTTTTTTTTTATTATTATTTATTATGGTTGCACTCGACAAAGAAACCAATTTGTAAAACCATTGTCCAAGAATAATATATCGATTTAAATATTTTACATTGTGATAAGCTTGTACATTACGTTTTCGTGTTTTGGAATCTTTTTTTATCCGATTAGATTGTTCCTTGAAAACTCTAGGATAAAACTGGACTAAAAAAGATTTTGAAACCACGACAATTATGTGATTCAAAATTATATTTTTGTTTATTGTATTATTAATTACAATTAATTAGGTAAATGCAAAATCTGCCTATAATATTATATATTTAACTGATTAAGGCGTTGTTTAGTTTAATTATTAAGTAACAAAAATGTACATACAAAAATATATGACAAATAAGATAAATGTGTATTTAAGTTTTTATTTAGTTAAGAATGTTTTTATACAAATGATACAAATATAGAAATTAAATACTAAAATAAGTCCACACCACCAAAAATTAAAACCTTTCCACAATTATAACAACATAATATGGAAAATTATTGACTAAGAACTTTAACACAATCCTGGAGGAACGAATTGAAGAAAATATTCAAAACAACTTCTGTAGCCGTATTGATAGCAATGGCTATCAATCATTTGCATTGCTGTTTTTTATTAATTCATTAGGTAAAATATTTTGCTCTTGTTGTGTATTGTTTTGAAGTGATGTTTGTAGTGCTTCAGCATTTTCTCCAGGATTGTTTACTCGTTTTTTGTAGTCCAAACAATAACTTGTCTTGCACCAAGTCTGACAACCATCGCCAAACTACAAAAATAATTATGATAATTAACTATACATCTTTGATATATTAATAATAATTATTAATAAACTGAAAAAAAAACCATGATAAAAACCAAAATAATGGAAAAATTGGAAAAATGAAATAATATCAATTAAAGAATAAATAAATAAATTAATTAATTAATTTTTATTTTCTATATTAAGCTTTAGTTTCAAATCCTATAACATTAACTCACTTTTTTATTTTATTTCTAATACATTTCCTATGATAATAACTATAAATATAGTAACAGTGAACAACAAATAGTTTTATTTTTAATTTCAATATGAACCGATAATCAATAAGTTTTAACTATTTCATTGAAACACTATAAATTATAATTAATCAAATTCCGAATTCAACACTATATTATTCTTAAAATAATTCAGCAAAATTGAATTTTATTAAAAAATGTGTAAGTATGTAAAACGATTCTCTCAGTATAATGCATAATTAATATTTAACATTTAATAATTTAATTTTTAATTCTAGTATAACATTTAATTTTATAAAGTTAAAATATAATTTATCACTATTGGTTGAAATTAAACTAATTTTAGCTCATATATCAAATTTTAATATAATTAATTATTGCTCCAAGTACAAAGTGTACATTTGTTTAATTTCATATTCACCAATTATGAGTCATGATTATGTTAATAATCAACAACAATGTTGTAAAACATAATCTATCAAAATCTGAGTTATCTAACCAATCAAGCATTAAAGAAATCAAATATTTTCAATTACTATACCTAAAAAACCTATCTCATCGTAGATGAGGAAATTTTCAAAATGATAAATACAGAGTATGGAAAACAAATCAGTAAACCCTATGCACTCATAATTTGCCATAATATAAATTTCCTCTTATTAATTGAAAAGTGTCTCCTATTATTTTTTCATATCAAATTTTTGTTATATGTTTATTAAAAAAATGTGAAAAGTGTACATTTGTTCCACTTTCATTCATTTCTATTAATTCAATATAGTGATAAAAAATCTTTATTTTTCTGATAGCCAAAACAGTATGTTATATAATTTTGAGGACAAAGTTAAAAATTTTATTTAAAATAATGATATTATTTGACATTTAAATAACATTTTTTTTTTTTTTTGCATTAGCCTAAAAGTTGCTAACAAAAATAATATTCATAATGAATAACATACAAGCATATAAAAATCAACTGGAACTCCTACACAAGAAATAAATTCTACCATGATGCCTTATAATTAGCATATGCTATATAATAACCAGTCATTATATAATAATTTCTTATAATTTTCAGAAATTAGGGATATAACAAACATCACATAAAAGTTTAAAATATTCATTCATTTCAGCAAAGTGTATTCTAAGCAGAAGCATGCACCCACTCAGTTTCAACAAAGGTTGCACATTAATTGAACTCATAAATTCTTAATATGCACATATAATATTCACTCCAATCTTCTTCAACAAAATCTATCTGCTATCTAAAAACTATCTGTAACATGCAGGGCTGACCCAAACAAAAATAATGCACAAGGTAAAATCAAATTTTGCCGCCTCTAAAAAAAAATTGAACTCTTATTTTAACTTAGCCCCTCCCCCTATTTTCTATTGGAAATTGCGCAAGTGATTGAGCTGTTATATTTATATTTTTGGAATAGTTGAAAACACCCAGCGTAGTCCGTAATATAAAGTAATATAATAACTTTAGACAATATTATTTTACTATATAGATAAGTGGTTTTCACGAATCAATTAATTTAAATGTTTACACCGATAGAATTAGAAAAAATATATGAGTTAATTTTGATTTGATTTAATAGTTTATAACTTAAAAACTGCCAAACCAATGAAAAATGAAAAATTATAATAATTTTCAAAACCCTGAAATTCAAATAACATTTGATGTTAATTGAAAAAATTTAATTAATTAAACATTCAAATTTTAAAAATTTAAATGTACAAATTATAGTGTTAAATAAATTATATATATATTTTTTCAACATAACAAGTAAAAAAAAAAAAAACACAAATATAAATATATTAACTTAAGTATCATATATTAAAATATGATCTGAGACATTGCAATTTTATATTATACCTATGGATATAAATAAGAAAATAAAAGCATTAAATAAATCAAATCAATTAATATAAGTATTTTTCAATATTATTTTCCAAGCCTCAAAACTATTACACAGCCTGTTACTTATTTGCAGTGTTATAATCTTGTTTTAGGTTTTAGTAAAATACATAATCTTAAATCTCAATACTATTCTTAACAAGCAAGTTATTATATATCTATTAAGTAAAGTGTTATTAAGTTTTAATAGTATACATATCTATTATATCTTACATAATTATTGGTATATTATATAATTCATTCAAATAAATATAGTTTTTAATAGAGAAACAAAGCACTTTGGTACAATTTAATTAAACCTGTATAGAATAACAAAACATTACAAAATAATAATGATGATATTTCTTCCACTATCTTTCATGGTAAAAAGGTAAACAGTTTTCTAAATTTTCTTTAATTATATTTATAAGGTATCTTACATTTGTAAAATAATTATATCATTTTAAATTTTTTTTGTTGATAGTGCAACATTTTAAAATTAATCATACTCCCTAAATAATCGTTTACTAATTACGAAAATTCTGCAAATTGATAATATTTAGATAAAATTAAAAGAATTAAAATTGATAAATATTTTGTAATAAGTTTAATCTAATTTCTTATGAGTAATGACTAAATATAGCAATACAATTTCTATTTGAATAATTTATTTATACAAATATTTATCTAAAGATAAAATAAATTTAAATTAAACAATAAATTCTAACTTCAAAATGCAAGTGGTTTAAAAAAATGTATTATTTAAATATGAAAATATTGATGTTATCATTGAAAAATATTATGGTCTTGAATACAGGGTTAATAAAAATTTAAATTAATATTCATAAAAATAAAAACATAGTTTATCATTTTATTCAAAATAGAAATCAAATATAATAATATATAATAAGGCAACAAAAATAATATTACCATTTAATTTAATACTCATATTGAATTTACCTTAAAATTGATAAAATGCCTGCTGGCATAACTTTTCCAGTGTTAATAAATCGAATTCCCATTATTCCTCCTAAAACTGCACTTGTACCTAATGATAGTGCCAAGTTATTGGGGTTTTTTGTGGTTTGATATGCACCATATCCAAGTAATGATCCAAATACTAAGCCAGCTGATAAACTCGGAATACTAGCTATAAGTAAAATACTGTTTTATTTTTAGCATAAATTATTCAAGTATACAGAATACAGTAGAACTAAAAAAAAAAACCTGTAGATATTATAACGTAATATACCGAATGATATTTTACAGCCAGATTTATAATTATCAAAGTTCAACTATACTCAGAGATTATATTATTATGATATACAAATGAGTACATCATACCTGCTTTTGCATAACCGATGATACCTCCTGCAGCTACTGTTGCAGCATACGCAAATCCGATATAATCGACAGTCATTGTAAACAGTGGGTACTCGTGTACCTAGTGAATTAAATCTTGTTAAATTTCTAATTGATGTCAGATGATAACCAAGTGGATGTAGCGTAACAGGTTCTTAAATAGTTTTACTTCATACATTCACTATTATCCTTACTCGTTATTCCGTGTGCTATTAATCTTATCAATAAAAAAAATCGTATTAATTGTCGTTATTAATTAATTGGTTTTTTTGTGTGGCGCACTTACCAACACAATGCGGATTCCATCTTATAAAAAACTAAAAATGATAAATAGTATCCATAATAAATGATAAATGATGACGTGATTAGACGGACCTACGGTATTTGACCTTGAAATTGATAACGCACAATATATTCGTATATAGGACAAGTAGGTAATCATTAATTTCTTATTCAAATTGATTATGTCGTGCATGTCTAACCTACACTCTACAAGAATCAAATCGTACTTTTTGCTCAACTTTCCATTTACAAAATTTAGTTATTAATATATATATATATATATATACACATATATACATAAGTTAATTATTTTATATTATAATATTTTACACAGTTGACAGAGAATTACCATGCCATACAATATTCCTAAAACTGTTTCAAAAATATATATTCACACTGGCAATGTGTTAAACACTAATGAGTTGACACAAAAAGCTGGTCAAAATGCAACTGAAGAGGTAAGACATTTTTAAATATTTTATCAGAGTCAACACTCTGTTTTCGAAGAAATAATATGTATAAGCATGGAATTTATTTTCTTTGATACTAACTTTAGGTAGTTGAATGTTTGAATATATGCTTGTCAAAGTGTCCATCATCATTTGCATTACATGAAAAAACTATACATTTAAAATGTGAAGAATGTTACAATAATGACAATGAAGAAGAGTATTTAGCACTCAAAACAAGTGTTAAAATATTTTTAACCACAAATGAAGTGGATGTCTTAAATGATTCATTAAAAACCCGTAACACATAAATTTGTTATCTACTTATACTTTATACTTAAGAACATTCTTGTTTTAGTTTTTAAAGAATTAAATGAAGAGGTAATTGATTCAGTGATTTTAACATTAAATCACGGTAAAGATACTAAATTAGCTGATTTGTTAACTCTATGGACTGTGCTTGAAGGATATGTTAACAAAAAAAAAATTACACGTATAGGAGTGAGTGACATTGCCACAGATTTATTCATTGCTCTCTACAATAACTCAATTGTAAGTTTATTTTATTTGATATTGATAATGTATTGTTAGATAAATAAATGTTATTATTTCTATATAAAAATCATGGATTAATTGTTTAACCTTAGATCAAGCCAACAATTATTCAAATAAATTTGAATTCTTGTTGTGTTGTACCAGAAGCTCTACAAGAATTCACTAAAGATAATGAAATTCAGCTGTTAACACACAATGATTCAAAAGGTATGCACATTCAGTTTATATATATATATATATATATATATATATTGTATAATAACGCTGTGTTTGTTAAATTCCTTTATTGCTATATAACATAATAAGAATTAAAAAATAATTTTATACGAATTAAAGCATTCATATTTTTATCCAAAGTATATTTTTTAACTAAATACACAAAATTATATATTAGTATGCAAGTTTGAGTTATTATTACTCTACAAATATAGAAATGTAGATTTAATCTAATATGTTAAACATTGCCTAATTTTCCTTGAAAGTATATTTTGTCTAAAATTATTTCATCATTATTTTACACTTCTTGAATTATAAAATATACAAAATATCTAATTGCCAATTATAATTATCAATTTTTAAAATAATTTTATCATGCTTCACCTATAATTTTATATTAATCATATTATATACATATTTATTTATACATGCATTTTATTTTTTAGAAATTTTACCCCAATCTTGCTTGGCTGAAGTTTTTGGAGAACAAACTGAACTAAAACAAAAAGTACCAAAACTTGAATGGATGATAAGATATTTAACACATGTTAAATGTAGAGGAGTATTAGCAAGTAAAGGGTATGTTGTGTGTCTTAAAAGATAGAATAAATGTACAAGATGGTAAATCATACAATATATACAACTTTTTTCTTTTTTAATTTTTTAATAAAAAGAATATATTTTATATTTTTTCTTCGGACAAACTAAATTATTTTATTTATTCTTTTATTTTTGTAAAGAAGGCATTTTAAGTTTGAATATAATTATTTGTAACTTTGTGAAATAAGTGATGGTTATATACTTAGGTAAATTATGTAATTATTAAACAATTGTTAATATTTAAATGGTTATATTAAATAATAAATATATTTTATACACAATAAAATATGTAATATACATTTTAATAAGAAATGTTAGTTATTGAAAAACTATAAAAATTTTCTTTCAAAATTAAGATTTTGTTAAAATATTTTAAGGTTATAAGTGTTTAAAAACTTTCATTTAATTTCTCCAGTAATTAAAATAAAGAATAATAATAAATAATTTAAAAATATAACAGATTTCACTGTAATTGAATAATTAAACAAAATAAAATTTTAGTAGGTTAATTACTTAAATTCAAACTATTTCTTAAAGTTACATATAAAATATATTTTATTCGAATAACTGAAGAATGCCTTCATTAACTTTTGAATGTTTAACTAATTTATAATATTGCTGTTATATTCACAAAAGCATACCTATGTGATAAATGTTTTTATTGATAGTGTTGGCACTATGTATACTTCTTGGTCAATAATATATTAAAACATTTTGTTTAACCTTAATTTTATATTGAACAATGTAACACATTCAATTTTTGTATTTGACTAATGATTACATTATACCTGTGTGCATTTAATGCTACAAAATGCATATATAAATAATTGATAAATTAATAAAAAACATTATTAATACAATTAACATTAAAAAATATGCTTAATAGCGTGTTAATTTAATATCCACAGTAAAATATATGAAACATAATTAATACCCATATGAATTTGTTAAAACTAACATTATAGTTTATAGAATTTTAGATATAGTATTACTAACTATACTTATACGTGATTATTTTATTAATAAAACTAAGATTATTACACACATACTTATTTTAATTAATTTGACCTAGTAGTTTACAAAAAAAAAATTTAAAAAATAAAAATGTTAGGATTAAGTACTTTTTACACATAAAGTATTTTATATTAAATTATGCTCTAAAAATAATTTCAATTTTTTCGACAACAGTTATTAAAGTATAAACATTAAATAAACACTTACAATATATATATCTATATTATCTAAAATAATTAAAACAGGCATGACTTTATGAAAAACTTAATAATACACAGCATGCCCAAGGCCAATAGTTTTCAAATAATAAGTATTCATTTTAGACTAAAAAGAAGTTAAAACTAATAATGTTAGTGTAAATAAATCAGCAAATATAGTATCTATAATACCTAAATAAAGGTGGTCCGAACCGTGGCCTTCAAAGCCTTTTATTTTGGCCCTCCACCATAGAAAACTTATATTAAAAAAAAGTCACAATAATATTATAACAAAATCATTATATGATTGTATCCTTTTAATATTGTTTACTATAAAACGTAGGTATACATGCAATGAGTAACGTCCAAAACCATCATTAACTTTGGCTTACTACATACATATGTAGGTATAGTATTTTTATAACAGCTACAGCGAACCCGATTTTTTGTGGTGGGAAATCATGTAAGTCATTATTAATATTATTATAATCATTATTAGGTAACGATTATTGATTGCAGGTTTTACTGGATAATAATATTTATTTATTTTTTGGTGACATCGCTTAGTGTTTTTAAGAAAGTAGAAAATTGGCGTGGCAACTACCTAAGGTTGGACCACCCTAACCTAAATCATTGATTGCTATTTGTTATTACATAATATCAAAGAACATTTCAACAATTTATCACGTATCGTTGAATTAACCTAACCTATATATGAACTGATCAGAGAAATACATTTTTTTAGTAGTATAATATCCACTGTGTCGAATTCAAGCACCTGATCAAATTAAGCCTTGCAACAACTATTTAAAATTACTATAAATTTAATAAATTATTTTATTTTCAATGTAACATCTATAGTATGATAAAAAAGCATCAGGCCTTGCTTCACCCTAAGGACCTGCTCTGAATATCCGGGACTATTAAATAAAAACAAAAGTTTTATAAATCTTCACAATGTAAATAATATTAAGATGGGCTTATTCATGTTATAAATTGATTAAGTATGTGGCATTTGACATATTTTAACAGACAAAATAACATGATCATATGCACACAATTATATATTGTCTCAATCGTGAGTTTTCCGTTTAAAAACATTAAACAAATGTTACATAATATGAGCAGACTACACTTTGAATATAGGTAAGTCATGAGTACTTACTTAAGATGTCTTGCGTGTTTATTCCACTTTATATTTTATTGTATAGAACACCCTCGATATCGTGAAATATATTGTTCAGATGAAGTACAGTAATCACTTGAGATGAGAAACGTTCAACACCACCAAACACTTTCGATCGAGAAAAAAAAATGTAACGCTTTGAATCTTTAACGACAGACTGGAAAATAATCAAATTGGTTTTATCAAAATTATTATACGAAAACCGGGTATTATCAAAAATTCTTATTTTTGGCGCGATAAGTAAAAAACATTGGCGGTTGCCATGTTTCACCGTTCAAGGCTGATAATAACGATGGATAAGAAAATTTTTTTTATATTTCAAAATAATTATTCAAACTTTACATATAAATGGCTAGAAAGTTGATTTCGTTAATTATTCAAGATTTTAATCGATTTTTCAATTAATTATTTCATGACAGTAAACGGCATATTTCACAAACATTCTTTGTGCCAATGTTGCCAAAACTAAACATACGGTTGATTAACCTCAACAACAATGTATTTACGATTATTCATACATTTTTTAGGAATTATAATGATTATCACAGTTTCCTTTTCGGCTTGAGCTTTTGTCCTTTTTTTTTTTTTTTTCATAATTGTTGTATATTCTTTTCTTTCTTCATTATTATAAATATGCATTATGAGTAACTTCAAATTGTATATCTTTTGTTCGTCTCCTGTTTGCTACGACTAATTTTGTTTAACAAGTTCTTAACGATGATCGAAAACCGAACAAACCTAAGCGTCCCATAAGACAATAAACCAAAGACGAGTGATTTATTAATTGGTCAAGTCGTGTAACAAAGGTAACTCCGAGAAGATATTTAGCGTTAAGCCGCGCTTATTTCCATGATAAGACTTGAGAATTGTGTATACTTTTTTGATCATAACTAGGAATCATTTTTTTTTTCTGTTAAAATATTACCGTTCAAGTTATATTTTTTCTATTTTATTTAAGATTACAGACGTCCTTCTTGTGTATCTATTATTTTGTGACATCAAACATATAATACTATAGAGATCATTTGTTTGATGTGTATATGCATTAATTTTCAGACCTCATATGTCTATTATATTTTACATTGTTGCTCTGCACTTCTTTAGATATAAATATTATGCAAATCATGTAGGTAGTTTTACATTTCATTGATTATATACCAACTAACATATTAAGTACTTTTTTATTTATATCACTGTTCTCAAACTGACTTCTGAATTAATATTATTCAACAATTATTTTCTAAAACTTTTTTTTTTATAAACTTTTAGCAATATGGATGAGCTTGAAAGTGAAGATAGTTTAGATGGTACGTTAGTCATCGACGAACCAAATTATGATAATAACATAATTGAAATATCAGATGACACAGACTCAGATGCAGATGTGGAAGTTGTTGAACTAGATGATAGCACTAATTTTATTCCTTCTTTATTAAATTCTTCAAGTTCATTAAGTAAACCTAAAACCGCTTGTAAAGTTTGTTCTAAAATTTTTCTCTCTAATAATGACTTACTTAATCATATCAGAAAGTTTAAAGGAAAAATAGGAAATTGTAAAGTTGGTACAAATATTATGTACTCCAAAAGGAAAAATACTGAAGATCTCCAACCTGAACACTTACTAAGAAAAAATCTAGGTAAACCACCAAAAAACAGTAATATAATAGAACCAACAGTTCCTGTAGCTATTCCCCTTAATATTTCATTTTGTCCTTCATTGATACCAATTAACAACAAGCCTACCCCACCTCCTAGTAATAGTTTACCATCTCTGCGCCAAATACTAGTTGACGAAATAGAACCAGAATATACATGTACAACTTGTGGTCAAACATTTCGTCATAATATTGGACTGTTATGTCATTTAGATTCTGAACATAATGATGCAACCATTAATCAAGTCAAGAATAAAAAAAAAAAATTATCAACTAAATTGGTTGAAAAGAAAACTGTTTCAAGTGAAAATAAACTAACAGAAAACAATGAGCCAATATCAAATACCGTTGATTTAACTTTAGTACCAAATTTTAAGAAAGAGAGTTTATGGAATAGAATTAAATCATATGTGTATAGTGCTAACAAGAACCAAGTATTTTGTGTTTTATGCAAATTAGAGTTTAAGAGTACTAAAAAGGCCTTAGCTCATGTCGAAGATAAGCATATTATGGATAAGATACAGTGTGGTTATTGTAATATGAAATTTGTGTATGAATTAAAACTGCGAAGTCATATGGCGAGAAGACATAAAGTAATTGGAGTTTATAAATGTGATAAATGTTCTAAGATGATTAATAAAGAAGAATGTGAATCACATTCTAAAAAATGTAAAGGAATAGCAAACCCAGTTAACATCAAAACTGAAGATACAAATTTAAAAGCTTAAAACTATTATTCTGGTAAGTGTACGGGTATCATCTATTAACTATACTAAAATAAATAGTACTCTTAGTTTATAACATTAAACATAAATATTGCCATAATACCTATTTAAAGAAGTATAATATTACATAAACTACTAACCTCAAAAACTGATGTAAGAAATCATTACTATTTATTTATAATAATTACCATCATTTTGTTATTTATTATGTGTAAATGTACATCTGAAAACAAATAACCTTTTTACATTTAGCATTTACACATGTACAAATCTAATTATAAGAATTAATTATAAGTCTGTATTAATTCTTAGTATTGTTTTCAGGTAAATATGAACTAGTCCAATTAATTTAACAATAATATAGTAATAGGTTAAACAAGTTAATGCCAAATATGTAGTTGTATAAATAGTGTTTTATTTTAAATATTTGATAAAAAAAAAAAAAAAAAACATTACAAAAATTCTGTTATTAAATATTCAATATCCCTTTCGATGAGATAGCTTATGTCAGTGGTGTGCAAACTGGGAGTCATCAAATTTTATCAGGGGTAGCCTATGTGGTTTGACACCAAAAGAAAAAGTTATATATTGTGTACAATAATTTCCTTAACCTTATATTAAGTTATTAGATTTTATAAAACTCAAATTTTTTGGATTAATTCGATTAAAGAAATATTTAAATTTCTTAAAATTAACAATTTAATAATTTATACTAATTAAATGTTTGAGTAAATTAAGTAATTATATATTATACATTTACATAATGTTGGTAGGAAGAGAGGGGGTCAAGTTTGTTCAAACGAAATTAATTAATTTTAGGATCATGGATCATAAAAGGTTGTGCACTGCTGGCTTACATTATTAATTCTTTTTTTCTGAAGGTGTTTAATCTATGCATATAATAACATTTAATACAATTTAATTCTAAAAAGAGCTCATACATATTTGTTATAATAATTTTAAGATAAATCTTCAATTAAAATATTTAAATCTGAACTTTTAGAATTATACAACAGCAATTAATTAATTTTAGATCAATTATTTGTTTAAAATTGAACCAAATTATAAACTAATTAAGTGTATTAGTGTTTTTTAAATATTATTTTTTTTATAAATACAAAAAAAAATTAGTTATATGGATACTCCTCTTTTTAAATTCATCATGCAATACACTCAAAAAAATATTCTTAACTAGACTGCTGAATAAATTAAAATGATGGGAACAATTTGTTATTACAACTTTATTGGTTTTGGTATAAACTTAATAATTTCATATACTTATGTTTAAACAATAATTATTACAGTTTAATATAAGTGTTATTAGTTTTAATGTTAAATATTTATAATAATAAAAATATTTAGTTATTAGAACTTGTGGGTAATATTAATTTAGTGCTCAATTGTTCATCGTGTTAGAAATCTCAAAACTTAAAATATATTTTTTTTATTGAAAGAATAAAAAACATATATTATAATGGAGTAGTCTGGTTGTGTTTCATGGATCCATAAATATAATTTTTAAATTTGAAAAAAATTATTAACTTTTCAATCAATAAATATTAATAATTTGATTAATATATTCAAATTAAATGGCTCTTTATTTATTTTTGTTTCTTAAAAAGTGTATTAAAATGTTGTTAAAATCTTATGTTGTGTTCTACTGTTTTACTTAAAAGTGTTAATAATATTTATTTTTATGTTCCTTATAATATGTTCATTTATAATTTTCTAAAAATATTTTATGGAATTATATATTGCCTATATAAAAAATAAATTTAAGATTTAAATTATAAATTAAAAAATAGTTTGTATTTTTCATACAATTAATTGATAATAAATTAGTATTTATTTATCAATCCCATAAGTGTAGACTTATCTTGCTGATAATTAAAATAAAATAATCTTGTTAATTGGTCAATCAAGGCCTTTATTTTTAGTAAAACCTGTTTTTATAATGATATTTAAATGTTTGTATTCTAAATATTTGAATTGAATCACTTTTTACATTTAAAATTAAGTAATTTAAAAGTATTTTATTGTTTGAATAATAGTAGTTAGTAATTGAGATATTGGTTCAATATTAATAATTATATTTTTTATTTTATAATATTAATAGTTTGAGTAGGTAGGTACCTATTTTAAACCGTTAATAATGGTATTTATGTATAATTTATTATTCTGCCATTTTTAATTTATAGTAAATACATTTACTTTAATTTTGGCGTAAAAATGTATTTTATATTATTATTATGATTATATTTTATTACGTTTTTTACTCCAAATATGTAATGACAAATTTGCACTATATCACTCGCTATCATATAAAATGCAATTTTGTTTCATTGCAAATTTATTAATTTAGTATAATTTTCTATTTTATTAAGGAACTATAGAAAAGACTAGAAAATATATGTTTAATAAAATATTGGTTATTCTAATCAGAATTCAGTTTTATTTGACTAGATTATATTTATTTTATTTATGATTAATTTTATATTATCTGCATCTAATTTACCAAAGTAAATAACTATTTATTAATATTTCCATAATAAAAATTAGAAACCTTTTTTTTCTTATAACAATGAAGCAATAATAGTTAACAAGTACAATATTATTTGTAAACATAAAAATTAATTATAAAGAAAACATCTTAATACACTGATTTATAAGCTAGTATCTACCAAGAAATGTATGTTTATATATGTTGTCAAACTACTTAGACTGAAATTATGTTTTAATGCTTTTATTTTATTTGCATATTTATCTTTTGTTAAAGCTTGTATTATATTTATTTATGTCTTTTGCTAAAATAGTTAAATCTCCTATATTAAACTTTATACCTAGTCACTTTGTTTTAATATTTATTTACTTTTCCAAAGACTTATTTATTGTAATATTTTTATTAGTTCAATAAACATTATTTAAATATAAATATATATTTATAAATACATATACATGATATTTAATGATTTTCATGTTTCCTTATCTATGACTAAGCAAAATATACCAAATAGTAGAAATAATATTCCCATCATTGTTCCTGAAAAAAATAACAAATAAATTATTATATTTTAACAATTAATATTATATTTTTATCGTAAATGTTAGATAAAATTTGAATACTTTTGTTATGCTTTACAACTGTGTATATATATATACTTAAACCTAAACTGTAGCAATAAATAAATATTTATACCACCCATAGCATATGTTTCCATGAATTTAAGTGAATAAACATAAAATTGAGAGCAAATAAATAAGTGTATCTCAAGAAAATACTTGATTTCACTAGTTTCTCTAAGTTTATACTTAACACAAAACAGTTGCAAAGTAATATTGTTTATAAAATAATAACCATAAGTTTTTACATAAATTATTGTACTAACTACAAAGTAAAATTTCCACATATGTATAGTATGGTATTAAATAATAATAATAGGACAAGATAATTCAATTGAATATAAATATTTGTTAAGAATGGAAAGTATTTAAATATGATTGATACAATATTATAGAATATTTTCTGTTAAACTTACGAAATTTTGGCTTTTCCTCTCCAATTAAAGTGCCTACAATTGATGTACTAACAAACGATACTCCATTTGCAATAGGAACAGCCAAAGATATATCTAAAAACATTGTTTAAAAAAAAATATATCTTTATTTATTATTTTCATATTAATGTAAATAAATATATACTATTTCACCTGAATATTTGAGAGTAAAATAGAATAACAAAGATCCACACTGGTTGATGATAAATGGTACCAAATACTAAAATATAATAAATTTATAAATGTATTAATGTATTTTAATAAAACAAATCATTGAATTCATTTAACATGTGTATGAACTCACATTCCAATTAGTTAAGTGATCAGTGACTTCAGAAATAAAGTTCAATCCTTTATTTCTTTTTACTTTATTAGTTGCAGCTTTCAGAAATGGATTTGTACCACCCCATAAAATTCCAACAATAAACAATTGAAATATTGTATCTATAACAAATAATCGTTTTTAATTATTCTATAATTTTAGCATATTACATTTCTTGAGTCACAACTCGCAAGTACATACAATTTACAGATACCTATAGATTATTGTTGTTTATTGCCAATTGAACATATGATATACTTTGATCACTACAGCTCTATCAAGTTTATATACAATATTAACAAAATAAATAATTCAATAAAAGTTTCGAGTGATATTTATTAAACTTGAGTATGAATTATGATTTTCAATAACAATTACCGAGTTTATATCTAATTTATAGTAAGTTCAGTTATAATTACTCTGTGCGTCGTACTCGGATTGTTATTTTTAATTGTAATTCAAAACAAGTGACCAACTAGCAATAGTATAAAAAGGAGGGAGGGCCAGCCCGCCAGATATTTTTTTATAATAATGTTTAATAAATACTTTTTGAACCTAATCTTATATTATTTAAATGTTTTATATTTATAGAATATTGGTGGAAGGCCAAACCTTCCACGAATATGAAATATTATAAATGCAAGACTCCTTCCATAAACAGTCAAATTTACGCCTATGCGAAATATCTAGTAGGTATACATATATATTTTTAGGATTTTCAAAATCTTTCAGTTCATATATTTGTGGTACCAGGATCATCAACTACATACATTAAAATTATTATTATACACACGCATATGGAATATGGATATATGAAATACGTTTAAAACTCTTATACCGCAAAAAAAACTAATTACTAAAAAAAAGAGTAAAAATGAAATGTTCATTATTGACATTCTTATGCTTTATTAATTCTTTATGATGGATATTTATTTGTTTGATGCCGTTCCCTTGTAATATGTATTACTTTAATTTTGAAGGTACAAGAGTTTTTTAATCAACTAATTATGAGAATTTATAGTCCCACTACAAACGGTAGATCCAATTACTAGTGATTCATGGTTCTACAACCGTCATTGAGAATAGTTTAAATTACATTAAACACAGTTTTTCGAAATCCTTAATTGTTTTTTATATTTTCTAACTGTTTGTACTTTTCAGTTCTCATAAACATCGTAGGTGTGTTTTTAAAAATAATCATTTTTTTTTTTTTTTTGGTGTAAAGATTCAATAATTACTCTATTTTTCACAATTAGAGGGTCAAAATTAAATTTTGAAGCAATAATATATAATAAACATACACTTTAAAACCACATAGGCTCATTGAAAAAATCAAATTAACAATGTTTGAGTTTAAAAAAGATAAACAATACTTGTGTTTTTTAGCTCAAAACAAGAATTTTTATAGTTGTTGAAGAAATGCATATATAATGCTTTTTTTCATTATTATTATTATGTAGGTGAACCATTTTTTCCGAGATATATTGGAATGTTTAGCTATGGTCTATCATCTACGAATACTGTGAATTCATAACATTTATACCATAAGACCCTAGGTCACACGTACTTGGTGTTATGTGTTCAGTTGTTTAGTAAATAGTTTACAGACAAGAAATAAGGCATCGATAAAATAGTAATAATGCTCTGTCCAATGGCGTCGCTAGATACTTTTATAGGAATGGCAAACTTCATAAAATATATACTAAGCAATTTCTCTGGTTTCACTCGGGGAGTGTAATTTCGTCATATCGGAAATCCTACATAGGCATGGTTATGGATTTTACAGTGAACTTTTACGTATTTCCCAAGTGTGATACAAATATATAACAAGAATGTGAAGAAAAAAAAGGCCTTAGGAGGAAAGCAAATCGCCCTATTCATCCCTTCCCTGAGGACATCTCTAGCTCTTTAATCAACTTGAAATTAATTATAGTGGGCAAGGAACAACGAAAATTGTAATATTTGTTTAGTATACAACACCTGGTAGATGTCTTTTAAGAGGACATCATACTCGTATACAATGTTTTACATAGGTACTTCTCCGCCTTTCTCTTAACTGTTTGGGTTTGGCCATTCTTGCCCTAAACCTCCAATCGTTTCGATTATTTTCTATATCCTCCACGCACATACCAACGATCCTCATATAATTTTTAATCGTATCCAATCATCTCTTTTTTGATTTTCCTCTTCTTCTTTTCCCTTCAACGTTCATTTTCATAACCACTCTTATTGCTTATGTTTCCCTCACCTCATCACATGCCCAAACCATCTCCATTTGTTTCTTCTCATTTTGTTTACTATAGACGCTACACCAATACTACCTCTCGCATATTCATACCTTATTCTATCTTCTCTCGTCTTCATACTATGATTCATCAGCTTCATTCCTCAATAATTCTCACATTCCTGTATGCTACCTTTGGTTTTAAATATTGGTATAATAAAACTCTTTCTTCAATCTTTAGCCATTTTTCCCTCTACTAACAATTTCAAGATCACCTTTAAAGATCTTTCAACCATTCAATGCTTACATCCCCTAAAATTGTCTCTCAACTCTACAGGCACTCCATCTAGTCCTATCACTTTTTTCTTTTTTACCGCCATCTGCGATACCTTCACTTCCTCCTCACTAACAGAACATTGCGTTATGGGTTTTTTAAACTGTGATGTTTTACACGATCATAACTCTCTCAAAAACAAAATTATCGCAAAAACCTTACAATAAGAACAAATTACGAATTCCTCTTTAAGTTTTCCCCGCGGGAGGGGGGAGAAAGTTGAAAACGAATGGACACGTGACCAAGGACCGTGGTAATTTGTGTTCTAAAAAATCGCATAACAAGACACTTGGAATCTAGTGCATCGTTTAGGTCCACGTGTGATAAGACAAGGTGTGATCTAGGTACTCGTAACACACCATTTTAAAATTCCAGCGTTCGGTATAAGATCAAGTAAAATATATTTTCGCAATATTAACACATAATAATAATAATAACAATAAAAACGTGTTACACAAATGATAATGACTAAAGTTAAAACGAACAACACATTACGTATATTACAACGACGTCATTTTACGCGATCGAGGTGTGCGCGACACGGTCGATCTACGAACGGGACTACAACAACGCGGGGCACACGCGCAAAGACGTGCGGAGGATACGGGAAACGAGGGACACCGCGGCGGATGTTGAAACGCGCGTCGGACCGGCCGGGGGGACGCCGTTCACTCGGATCTTCTTCTCGCAGCCGTTCACTCGATCTTCTTCTCGCCGCCATCTTTCTTGGGCGTCAACTTGCGCCGCAGCTCTTCGTCGGCCGCGTTCTGCGCGCCCACCACCTCCGCGAACTCCCGGTAGTTAGCGTTCACCTTCTCCTCGTGCTCCTGGTCGTCCACCCACACGTCATCCGGCGTCACGCCCTCGCCGTACACGTGCACGTGCCGCGCGTTGGCCGTGATCACATCATCGTCCGTGACCGGTATGAACCGCGGCGGTATGAACGCGCCGGCCACTTGCCGGCCCTCGCTCACGATGAAATTGTACGTGGCCAGCGCCGCGTCGATGGGCAGCACCACTATGTTGCACCGGTGCTTGCGCGCGGCCGCCAGCACCACCGTGTCCACCTGGCGGCGGTACGTGTCGTCGCCGACGCCCAGCACCACCACGGACGGCGGGGGCTCCAGGTGGAACAGCAACGACAGCGAGTCCTCGGACACGTCCCGGTCGTCGTTCACGTACCACGCCATGATCGAGTTGGAGAAACACACCACCGGCCCCAGCACCATGAAGTTGTTGTTTAACCGGAACCCGAACTGGCTGTACCCCGATATCATGATGCCGTCCCGGATGTTGTTGTTGTTCAGCATGGACACGTAGGTCTTGCCGTCGTTGTCGTACGAGCCCACCCACCGGCGTCCGGTCGGCCGCGTCCACCGGTTGCGCGCGACCACCGCCGCGGCCGCCGATCGTGCCGCGTTTCTCAACGACATTGCGCGGGGTTTTCTACTTGCCGTTGACCCTTAACTACGAAGTGCCCCTACGCACGCACACGCACACCTTTCACGGGCCCTCCTGCTACTCACGTCACGCAATAATACAGGCACATCATACGAATATCATTTTTAATTAAAAAACCATACCTTCCATGGCCGCGGCGGTGTGAACGTCGGTGCGAACCCCGGACGAGGCTGCGCGATCACGCGGAACGGCTGGCGGCCGGCGGAATATTTATCTATCCGTTCCGGAACGTCGTTCGGTCGTCGAAACGCGGTGCAACAATGCAAGCGGTTATTGCGAATTATTACGAAACGTAGTAGTAACGATCGATTACGATACAGCTGTCCACGGATCCCTTCGACTTTTCCCTTATCACGTCGTCGGACGAGTCGTGTTCCGTGCCAAGGAGGCGTATCACACCTCGGCGGCGATCGCTTATCTTCCATGTTGTCGTCGAATCGTGCTGATAACCGGGCCCGGACGCGAAATTTTAAAACATGTCAACAACGTCATAGTTATTAGTTCTTCGCAAATTCATTATAATTATACTATTATACGATAATTTAACGTTCAAATTTCAATGCAAAAGTTTTATGCTACCATGATCGTTATCATTGTTACAATTTGTTATCAATATTAACTTATTATCATATATCTGATATCTGATGGTCGGATGTTTAAATGCGCCGCGACTTGTTTTAAAATTTCGCGGCCCGGACGATCGAGTGTGACCAACAGCGGCGGGCCCACCGAAACGGAGCTGGTTCTTACTCGACAAATAAACGTATTGCGCGCGCACGAGTGGCCTGATAACCGACGATATCGCTGTTGTATTTATTTGGCATTCGGTCCGCGCGAATCTACCTCGGATTCGTTGCGAAATACCCGTCGGTTTTTCGCAACACCGGATCCCCGTCTCGCGCGACGACGAGCACCGCGTCGAGTCCCGTCCCGACAGTAAGTGCACACGCCGAAATCGAACGTGACGCGCTCGCGGTTCCCGGTGAACGCCGCCGTCCTTAGCCCGAGACCGCGGCCGGACCCGTAGTCCAGTCCTGACATTGCAGGTATCCTCGGCGTGCGTTGTCAATGACCCAGTAATTAATACACAATAGTGTCCTAGAGACATCTACACACCGCGGCCGTTGCGTACGCGTTTCGCTCGTGTCCTCGGAATTATAATAATTGCTGGATTTTTTTCATTATTATTATTATTCGTTCTCTCTCTCTCATTCTCTCTCTCTCTCTCTCTCTCTCTCACACACTCTCTATCGGACTGACAACGGTAATTATTTCGATTTCGCAAGGTATTTTTTTTAAGGTTTTTGCGCCACTGCCGCAGTGGTCGTCTCTCACGGAACGTATTAAGTAATCCGTGATCGAACACTCGTTTTCAGAATCATTTTAGTGCGTGTGTCGCGGTGTATGGCTCGTAAAAACAAAGAGAACAAAAACATGGCCCTTTCGACCGCGCTCAGAGACGAAGCTGACAGCAGCGAAGACGATTACAGGCGCAAACGGGATAAAAACAATCAGGTAACTTTTTTTGATTGTCAATCGCATGTGTTCAGCGTTGTTGATGATTTATCGTTAATCTGTTAGGCGGTGAAAAGAAGTAGAGTGAAAAGCAGAATGCGTACGCAACAGACGTTGCAACGTGTGAACCAATTGAAAACCGAAAACGACATGCTCGAGGAAAAAATTAAACTTTTAAGTAAAGAACTAGGATTTTTAAAAGAATTGTTTATGGCACAAGCTGGTAAGATTCATTGATCAATAATTATTTATTTTACCTAGTTATTTTTTAATTTAACTACTTATTTATTTTGGATTTTTCTAACATTATATTTTAGGAACATCACAAATCGAACTTCCCAAATCTGTTGACCTAAAAACATTACTGAGTGATACTACATCGGACATATTGGATAGCGATTCAACAAAAACTCCATCATCCTCATAAGTATAATACAAAATACACATATTTTTTTGGGCATAATATTTATACCATATTATAATTACTTATTAATCATAATGATTAAATAATTTTTAAAATATTTTTGTCCCGGGCTCAAAGAAATATATATTTATTAGGTTATAGAATTTAAACAGTGCTTAAATTGTTTTGTTCGTCACAAAAATGTTTATTCAATTGTATGTACATTGTGCAATATTTATACTTATTTTTCAAATTGTTTTGATTATGTGATTTGACAAATATTTTAATGTTTATTACTTGTAACAATGGAGTTTTCATTTGAACAAAAGTTTTCCTGATTTTTATCACATTTTAAATGAAAAAGACAATTGTTAGTGCATTTAATTCTTTAGAGATTAGTGTGTTAAAAATGACTAGAGTATATTTTTGTCTTATGGTTTTTTTGCTTCAGGTTGTGTACATATTTTTTTACACTAGATTTTATTGTTTTCTGGATCATCAACATATAAACAGTTAGATAACAAATCCTTTCATTTTAATTTCCATAAAAATAAGTTAATTGAATAAATTATATATAAATTAGTATTCAACCAACCCATACTACTTTTAATACAGTATTATCTATTATGATGCAAGACTTGAAGTCTGGTATATCAATGTAATATGTTCTCTTATCACATTGCTGTGTAACTAATTCTTCCTAACTAGTGCTCGAGTGAATCTGAAGTTTGATTTATTGTTTGTATCAAAGGTCAATTTTTATCAAGTGTTTTTTATTATTATATTATTTTATAACAAAAGAGATAGTGTTTTATATGAACATAAAAACTCATAACCTACAATGGATGTAATTTTTTTTCTAAGATAATGAACCATAATAATCATAGTTATCGATTTCAACATAAATACTTGTTATTGAACTAATAGATAATTAATAAATAAACTATAGGGTAGTATCAACACTTCAAGTATATATTTGTTTACATTTATTTATTGTTCAATTAAAAGTACAGTGAACTAGCATTGACTATATGTATATATCTATTCAATGCTTAAAGTGTGCACTGTACAAAAATACTTTCTATATTTAAAACTTTTTATGTATGTTATTGTTTGTTGACCTATTGTGACATTTTAAGTGGTTTAATATTGATTAAGTTACAATTTCAAATCACAGATTAATTAATTAATAAAAATTGAACTTCAAAATTTAAATAATTGAAAAAAATTAATTGCTGGTATTGGTCTATGTTAGCCTAATGTTTACATCACTTATATGTAAAATAGTATGTAATGAGCACAGTAATATAATAAAGACTAATTGTAATTTAATATAATCTAATATAAATGTACAAACAATTATTTTTTGTTATATTTAACAAACATCAAAATTATGAAAATATTTTAAACGTGAATATCAATATTCACCTTAGTACTTAATTATATCTCTTAAATTATATCAATAATATGACCTTTTAAAAAGTTAGTTAATATGTATTCTTTATATGTATTTGGTAGGGGAGATAACTGAATTATATTAACTTAATACTCGGATTGATAGTATAAGAGTTAGTTCCTTCTTTGTAGATTGTTATAAGTGTCTTCTGTCTTCATTTATCTCTATTTAAATATACTATTAAGATAGGAATGTGTTAACATTTTTACACAGGCCCTCTGACCTATTTGGCCGCTATGTTATACAAACAAATATGCTGCTCCCCTCCCCACAATTTAATACCTGAGCACTGTCCAGAATTTTCTTAAATTTCAAAAATGTTATTAAAATAATTTTGAGTTATTGTTTATAACATGTTTTATATTATGTTAACAATAATAACTATAGAAGCAATTATTATAATTTTTTTTCTGAGATTTGATTTAAAATACTGCCCTAAATTTTCAATCACCCTTGTTTTTTGAACACTGCATACCTGGTTAGCACAATTTTGCTTTATATACATTTTTTTTCCTACTTATTTCTACGTTCCAAAATTTACATATAACGTTCTATAAAATAGTTATTTAATATAAGCTATGGTTTTTATAAAAAGATAATTTTTAAATTTTTCAAAACACGGTTAATTCAATATCGAAATATAAGAAATACTGAAATCTCTAAATTAAAAAAATTGATATTTTTTACAAACATTGTAAATTAGTATTTTGATAAAATAAAGTATTTCCATGGATCTTACTATTATTTTTATAAATAAAAACCAACCGTAACATTTATCAAACAATTATTGAGACCTCTAATCTACTCTTTCTCTTTAATTTCATGCCTCCCATTTCTAAAAAAAAAATCTGAAATACGCTTCTTAACGACACTTAACTGCATTACGCTATTTATACCAGGACCACTAGTGACATGTACAGATTGCCATTTCCGTTGTTTGAAATAATTAAATATCAATACACGTTACTCAGTAACGAAGGACAGAAGCATACCCAGGAATTTTTTATGGAGGAAGGTCCAAAATTTTTATTTTATCTGTTCTCTAATTGTAATTATAGTTTAACTCAATACCAACAAATTACTGTTTATATACTATAGTATGGTTTATATATTATAGGATTATTATATAATCTATAAACTTTGTATATTGAAGATAATGAGAAATTAAAATACACAATATATATTATTATTATACTATTTACTATTTAACGTTTAGTATGTAGAAATTTCAATGGGGGGTCCGGACCCGAACCCCGCCCTTGGCGAGGGAACTTGTTTTCACAATGAGGATTGCATAAGGATAACACAACACGCAAAGTTTGTAAACACGATAAGGTGTAGGTTAAAAATAACATGACCGATAACGGCGACAACACTGGACAATAATCATTAATTATTCAACCGTATTACATTATCAAATATCGTAAGCCTCACTACAAATTAAGTATTCACAAACTTATTGAACTTTCCTACCTTCAATATAGATATCTGGTGTAATACATGTACAGAGTGTCTCAAAATTACTCGTGAACATTTAATTTTATATACATATATGATATTGCTTACCGTTGCAGTTATTTGATATTTTAACGATTTTTTAATTGAAAAATATTTGTATCCTTTAAGTATAAGTATTTGAAACATTACTTAGCCTTTTAGGTGAAATGTTTGATTATTTTGGTATAAATTTTAATTAATTAATGATAATAAATTCTATAATCATAGAATAAATTAAATACAATTTAAAATCCGTTCTGTGTTGTACAATATTATCTTATTTTATATTTTTTCACACAACGGTTATGCCTTAACTTCACAAATACAATTAGGGGTATGGTCTAATTGGCTTAACTCCCAAATATTAATCTATCCTCAACATAATAGACTATCATCAATAGGTACATGTACAAAATAAAAAATGAAAAAATTAGTCCCTCAAAAATAGAATCTGGTTGCGCCTATGAATTTTTATTAGTCCATTGCTTTTCCGGTAAAATTATAATTAATATTATGATTCACATTCACATTCATTAGCGAACGACCCAAAACTTCAAATTATAATTATTACTTAATAATTAGTTATTACGTATTAAAAGCACTCACTATTTACAAAAATACTTCTCAACAATAATTAAGTTACTATCAGACTTCAATCTCAAACATTTCTATATACATATATGTTATAAATATAATATATATATGCCCTATAAACCCTAATATACTTAAAAATTGTTTTCGACGACAACTGTTGATCCTAAGATATGGATGATTGAATAAGTATACTATATTTTACTACTATATTTGACTGCGTGAGTTTATATGGTGTAATAGTGTAAAGCACAAAACAATTCATATTCCATTCGATAAAATTTTAGTCTGATGGCAAATTATTGATCACCAATTTACTATAGCTATACGTTTTGTTTGTCGACGTTGATATTTTACGAATGTTTAAATATTCATATTATTTTATCATTATTATAGCAAAAGCACGTAACTGTTGTTTATTTATCGATGAATAGTACCAAGTCGCGGTGATGGACATGTACAATGATGTTTTCACTTTGGCTGGACACCTCCCCACGACTTTAAAAAAAAGAACTAATATATTGGTATTATAATTTATTTTATAATATACTATTTTTATTTTATTATAAAATAAAAGATATTTTTGTATAAAAAGCAAAACTTAAATTAATTTGATTCGATTTGACAACACATAGCGACATTTAACGATAGTTCATCAGGGATATCTAAAAATCATTTAAATTTTACCGGGTCATTAAGTTAACAAAAATACACGCAGTAAAATATAATTACAACAAAAATATTGTTAATTCTTTACAGTTTATCAGTTAAAGAATTGTTAGATATTTTAATAATAATGGTATTTGTCAATTTGTCATTCATTTTTTCGTCGACCCTCAAGCTGTGCGTAACAGGTGATTATTGAATAACGTAAATATTAAGTACTTATTTTTTCAAATAAAATAAATAATTATTAATACAAACCAGCTATAAGAATTAGAAATCATTATGAAATAACAAATCAATGTGTCATCAATTATTATTCAATATTAATATTATTTAAAATTTTTAAAATAATATTTTTATTTTTATTATAATTCTAAAATAATACCACAAAATGCAAAATAAACCAGTTATATCTTAACCAAATTATTACATATTACAAAAAAAAAAAAGTAAGTAAAGTAATTTGTAACTAAATTTATTTTATTACTTTGATTAGTATTAGGCTTCATTTTAATGTTTTTTTACAGAAATAATTCTAAAATGTTTGTTTATAAGGTTCATTAAATGTTGAACACCCCCAAAATACGCTACCGGACAAGTAGATTGTTTATTTATTCATATGGTAAATACGTTGTTGATTGTAATATTCTATGTATACCTAAACCGATATTACAATAATTTAACAAAAAGTCAGTAAACATCAGATGAAAATATTTGTCGATTGACCGATGATGAACCCATGTAAATTCAAACCCAATTAATATATTCAGATAAAATTAAATACAATCGATTAGAGATGAGTAGTTCATAAATGAGATGATTCAAAGAGTTAACTCTTTAGGAGAATTGAATGAGTTAAATAAATATGCCACGCAATTTAATTACTCAATAACTCAATTTTACCTATGAATATTTATATACAGGCTGTTTCTGAAATGGTTGAGGCAACTTGTATACGCGTACTCGGTGGAGCGACCAAATAAAGATTATTTTGAAATTTTTTTTCAATCTTTAAAACCTGAGTTGTATCTCATTTTATTTAGAACATTATCTTAAATCTTAAAATAAATACCTGTAAGAGATTTCTAGCAAATTTCTCATGTGAATCGATATATGTAATCGATTTTGCGGTGTCTCGCGTTTTTAACGCTTCAGTCTCTAGAAGCAAAAAATGTGGTGTAACATATCGATTTGTTCAAAAATTCTGTGAGATTAATGAATGCTAGTGAAATGTTTTTATTATTAATTAACTCGGTTTATACATTGTAAAATAAACATAGTTAAATTAAATTAATTTAAATTACTATTTAAGTGATTCAATATAATTATAATAAGTCTAATCCCAGCGTTTGAGTTGGTTTTATTTAAAATAAAATTATAATTTCAAGTTCAATTTTATAATTACTATTCTTAAAAGTATACTATTAACAAAAAAAATATACATACTACTTTTGTACTAACATTTTTTTTATTTAATTAAAGCCATAATTTGGACCCGGCCAGTATGTATTGCATAAAAAAAGATAAGTTTTAAACGTAAAAAATTGGTTTGATCAATTAATAAATTAGATGAATTAATAATTACACAAAATGAAAATCATACCTTCGTATTCAACGTTAGTGTACGTCATTGTTTAAAATTCATTATTAATAATTTTCAAAACTTATGTTGTTTAATGCGAAGTATTTGACTAACAAAAGAACTTTACTACTATAATAGGTTCTAAATAAAATATTTATCTTATCAAATCAAAATAATGATGTTACAGTGATAACCAAAAACCGAATAAAAGTTACATTATTTTAAACACAAATAATTAAGGTATATGATATTATTTTCGATTATTTAAAAATAAAGTAGTTAACCCTAATTTTGTTATTATTTTATCCTTTTTATTAGTTGACCTTGTAAAACAGTTAATTTATGAAATATGTTAAATAACAAATACATTTCACCATCATTTTTCTCACAGAGTTCTCGAACAAATCAATGTGTCACACCAATTTTTTGATTCTGGCAACTCTGGCGTTAAAAACGCACGACAAACCCAAAATCCTTGACACATATCATTTCACATGAGAAATTTGCAAGAAAAGTCTTACAAGTATTTATTTTTAGATTTAAGATAATGTTCTATGGTAATGATCATTAGATAAAACCTAAGTTTTGATGATAAAAAAAACATTTCAAAATAATTTTCATTTGGCTGCTCAAAAGAGTATGCAAAGACTTCTTGGTTGCATCTTTTCCTCCATCCTTGGAAGTTTTAATTATATATAGGTCCATATATTTTAAGTAGTACTTTCCTTTCAAATACATGTAGTCAGTCTTTCTCTGTTTTTCGTAACGTCCAATATTGTGAACATGACTATTAGGTCTATGATTGTCAAATACATCTGAATTTTGAAAGGACTTTCGAGCTCAGTAGCTTACCTAATGCATAAAAGCATTTATTTCCTATTTTAATTCTTTGTTGAATTTCTATTTGCCATTCATTATTTTATGTTACAATGGTGCTCAGGTTGAATTGATCAATAATATTAAATGATTATGAATATATTAAATACTAAAAAATAATAACATAATATATTATAATTATTATTATTATATTTTTATAGCTAATTATTAAAATTAAATTAAATTTCAAATAATGAAAATACATTTGCTTATTTTTTTGCCATCGTTTCCTTCAATTTTATCCCTATTTATACTATATTAATTATTATTAAAATATTTTAAATTATTCAATAAAACGAGTATATTTGACTGTACTAAATTTGAATTTTTAAAAATAACATAAAAAATATATCGTAATTGCCTGATTTCTATGTTGTTTATTCTTTTCTTACTATTGCTTTTATTCATATCAAACAGAAATATTCTTTTTTATATTTAAAAATTAAATTTCTGCATTAACCTTTAGTATACCACATTCATTGTAATACAAAATACATATTTCAACTTTTAATGTTAATTTATACAATTTTACTATGTTTCTCGCTGTTTATTATACCTATTAAAGAAAAAAAAATGTTGCAATACATTGTAAATTTTACACATGATATTTATAATACAGGAATGTCTATAATATAATTAAAAAACCTATATTAAAACAATAAACAAGTACTAATATCTTTTAAATAAACCATTATTATAAGAAGAAAAAAACATTTTGCCTTTTTAACTGATATTAAGTCTGTTTGATGCCACCTAAATACTAAAATGTATCCATAGGATTTTCCATGTCTTTTCATCATATATACGTATTATAAAATCCATCGATATCTATTTATATGTACTTATTTAATCGTTTTCTTATTCTGTGTTTGTGGTTATACGAATACATTCTATGTATGAAGATTTCAAAACAATATATGTAGCTGTTTTTTTTTTTGTACTTGTATTGCAATCATTAATCATAATATAATATTAAATCTAATATACTATATTGTTCATGTACCTAAAATATATATAAATATAGACTGATAAGTGTCAACAAACGAGTCTAAATTATGTTTTCTAAACCGTGTTTGATTGTTGAAGGTGAATGCTACTACTCGATTCAATGGGTATATTCAAGTACCTACCTTTTATTGGATCACATATGACGTATTGTTCGATATAGGTATACCTATTATTATATACTATAACTTATCAGTAATTTGATGTTGTATATATTGAAAACCATAAAGCGTTTTATTTCCGCTATTCTGTAAATTATTTCTGTAATATTTATCAAAATCATTACATACTTGCATATATATAGATTCGCCATGAATGACTTTTGAATACTTAAATACCTAGAAATCAAAAAAAAAATCAATGAACGGAATGTTTTTTGATAAACCATTAGAAAACTTACACAGATGGCCCTCCATGATGACCTGTTCTTGGTCTCTATATTTGTAAACTCACCTTGACCTGATGGAAAATTGGTATACTAAATGAAAATTTAAAGTAGATCAATGTAAATCAGTACACACTACTTTCACGCTTAGTTAAACCCCTTGTCCAAATATATTTATTTTTTACATCCCTATAACCTCTTTTCCCACATTAAAATACCTTGGTCTAACACTTGACCAACAATTAACATGGCCTCATCATAAAAGAGAAAAATGACTATCCCTAAACAATTGGTTACGTATGCTTAAACATGTAATTTGTAATAAAGTCACCACCTTTAATATCAAGCGCCTTATGTAGAAAGCTTTTTTAAGACCTATCTGAATATACAGATCAGAATACATGGATATTAAGAATAACGGAGAATAATAAATTGATTATTCTAGAGAGGTAAATTCTAAGAGAGATTTTTGGTCCAGTAAAATACGAGATAACTGAATGATAGAGAATAAGGAAAAACAAAGAACTGGAGAATCTCTTTCAGAAGCCAAACGTATTGGATATAATCCGGAGTAGGAGACTTATGGGCTGGTCACGCATGGCGTAGTCAAAACCGACCGCTGTACATGATATTGGCAGAGAACTCAGTAGGAAAGAGGCCTCTTAGGTGCCCCCATTTATGATGGGAAGATATAGTAAAAATAGACGTGAAATCGTTGAACGGTGGACCAGATTGGAGAACAAAAGTAGTGGACAGAGAGACCTGAAGGGTTGGTTGTTTGACGGGATGGTCCTAGTGACCAGTAATAACTAAGATTTTAGTTATCAATCTGAACATACGGACTCCAGCTATGGAGAAATACAAAAAAAGTCCAATCTAAATAAGATACAAGATGCATACATTTGAAATGATTGAACTAAGTATATCTACTAATGTGACATAACTTGGTACGCTCTTTTTTGTAAGTTAAAATAGACTTTACTTTTATTTTTTCAATTCGAGCACTGGTTATATTTTATAATTAATATAATTTTAAAATAACGCAAATCAACACCAGATTTTTTTATCGTGTCATATTAACAAAACAAGACTAATACGAACAAATGGTGATAAGTCATAAATACAATTCAGACCCTACATAGATATAAAGAAATGAATAAAATAAATAAAATGTGAAGAAGAAATAACTTTACGGTAAAATAATTATCAAAATGATTAGGCATGTTGGTTATTTTAAGTATTTGATTACCCTTGACTAAAATCTTATCACTTCGGTAATATTTGGAGTTGTTGATAGTAGGTTGTCTTTCGAACAGGAAAATAGGCAACATTGGCTGTTCAGTAGATGTTCCATGTCTTGTTCCATATTGTGCTCACATCTTGTGGAGTTGTCTTAAAAGGTAGCCTATTTATTAAGGTTGTTTTTAGATCTGCCTACTCTTTTTCTGAGTATTGGTGGTAGGCCAGTCTAGTTCGTGTCCTGCTGGGAGGTATTCCATTGGTTCAATTTTCAGTTTACTATTATCTTTGGAGAGATATAGCCTACACCTTTCTCTTCGTAATTTTTTGAAGTTTTTTCTAAAGATTTAAAGATTTTGTAATTTTGAAAGTTATTCTGGGCTTAAGTCTAATATTTAGTATATTCTGTTCATATAATTAGTGTCTTATGTCTGTATCTGCTTTGATCCTCTACCAGTTTGCCATAACTTTCCGATGGATGTTCGGTGATGCAATACCTGCGAGTTGGTAGATTTTATGGAGCAGAGTATTTTTGAATCAGCTTGCTATTAATCGAAAAAATGATTCATTCAGTACAATGCCTAATTATGTTTTGTGGGTAGACTCAGTGTCGGATTAAACATTCGTGAGCCCCTAGGTGATTAAAATTTTGGGTCCTACAAATTTATTTTTTACATACATCTTTAACGTTACTTTAATTATAACCGACTATTGTTTATAAATAAATCGTGTTAATTAAATTTTTTTGCAAGAAAAATTTAACAATTATTACATAGTTTTAATTTTTTCAAAATAATATTATTATTATTACTGCATATAACACCTACAACTTAACATATATTTATATTTTGTAATGATTTTTTTCCCGTCAATATAATACAGATATTACAAAATTAAAAAAAAATATAGTTTTTCGTTTTCACTGGGCCCCTTGAATGAGTGAGGCCAATGGCATATATAGGTTTTTATTTCGGAGGGGGCCGATTATTTATTTGATTTTTGAGGGGAAGGGAAAGAGGAAGCATACTATTAAGACAAAAACTACTTTAATACTATAAGACTTCTTGACTGTCTTTACACTATCAGAGAATTAAGAAACTCAATTTTTTTATTAGAATCACTCAAAACTCACCACATATTTTCTTAAAAGAATAAAAATATTTTACAAATATTAAATATTAAATTATCGCATAAGCAGCATTCTTAGTGTTGCGACAAATTTTCGGAAATCCCCAGCATTAAAACATATCCATGTTAAAAATATCAAGCTTTAACAATAGTGTTTTTCATTTCTGAGGGGGCCCGGGCCCTCTTGTTCCCCCTCATAAAAACGCCCCAGAGTGAGGCCCTAAGGCGAGCGCCTACTCTGCTTAATGGGTAATCCGGCACTGGGTAGACCTGCTCTACAAATAATTAGCGAATTCTCAGAGAGAAATAACAACAGATAAACAAAGCGATAACCACCAGATAGAGTACTGAGAATGCGTGAATATCTATTCTGTCGATTGTGATTATTAAGTCAAATTATGTAGGTATTTAAAATATATGCGTGTATGGTATAATAGCTTTTACGTAATTTCAAAACGCATAGCTTTATATGCATACTCGGTATTTGATAAGTATTTAGCGATTATTATACATGGTTAGTACATGTTTATAAATGTTATACGATAAATTCACCGGATTCGTGTGTAGACTTTTAAGTCTCTAATCGATTTTAGAATCATCTCTTGAAGTGTTGAATAATATAAATTGATAATATTCTATTTTCTAAAGACATTGAAAATCACATTTTAGTATCTTTTCATCGATCAAAACCACGTACTATTATGACGTAGACTACGCTAATAAATATAATTGTTTTATCATCGATTTATTTATTTTATAGTATATCGCATATGCGTCACTCAGTGCAAAACACACCCACCATCATTTTATTCTATATGTTGAAATATTTTGTGCAATACATCGAAATAATGGCCTCCAAAACGTTCATGTTCTAAAATTATTATTTTTATTAAAATTATTTATTATATTCATATAATGTATATGGACTATTATGGCAATATGTCTATTTTTATATTTTGTATGTAAAGTCGTCAAGGTTAAAGTTCTCATTATATGAGTGTTACAGACAATCACCATGGTAAATGTCAATGTGTACCAACATTTGTACTGAATGTTGAAAAAATCGTCATACACCGGTGACAGTCGACACGCACAAATGGATTCAGTCGAAAGTTATTAGTATATTAATTTTACTATTAGATTAATTTCTGACGATGTTTATTAATTTTTATGTTTGAAATAATATTTTCTAAATTAAGTTTACTATTTAATGAAGCTTCGAAAAAGATAGAAAATAAACGAGACCGTTTTACAGTACAATTAAGATTTATCGGGCAAAAAATAAAAGATTACTGTTCTTTTTATTACTTCTGAAAAATATAATAAATGTGTAAGTGAAGAGATAAACAAAAATAAACAAACAGTAAACAAACTATAAATGGATAAATTATGATAAAAATGGTCATATATGAAATCGTCATTTTATATTTAAGCGTAGGTATGTGTCCAATTTCAAATTAAACAAAAAGTTCCTAAAAAAATTTTTGTCATCGATCCTACTAAAATAAGTTGTAAGTTAAATTCAAAATGTTATGTACATTTAATAGGTACGTATACTTGTGAAGATGGAGAGTAAAAATATATACTAATTATCAGGATTAATTGATCAAATGTCTACTATTAAGGCCATTTAAAACTATTACATCAGAAGAGGTAACTCATCATTTATTATCTATAGCAAAACAGTATCAGATACGTACAAGGTGAGCAGCAGATGTAAAAATTATGAGAAGAAAACCGCATCAACATCAAGTACAAAGATTTATCAAAAGAGCAAACCAAGATTTCGAAAACATTCTTTGTTTTTCACATTTCTACCTTCCGGCCTCTTATCGTTAATTTAATATTTAATGCATTATCGTTGAGATGATAGATGGGATATACTCCATCTGGTCATCCCTCACAGTATGGGATACAGCAGTTAAGGTTATTTAGGTCCCACTTTCTGAAGTCCTCCTTCTCTAGCTCCTCCTTCTGACCTCTATCCAATGGCATAGAATGGTTCTCTAGCGGCCCTGGCAAACTTAGAAAAAAACACCTTTATACCAAATAAAAATGTTATGCGATATTATTTTTTTTTACCCTTTAATTTTACTACTTATATTTTTTAAATACAATTTATATTTATTAGTTATTGTTACAGTGTAAATTTTAATATTTAAAATGCGATTTTCTCGCTTTTAGACTGACGAATTCAATGGTTATTTCTTCCTTTGAACTTTCCTATATATGAATCCCCTCATGCTACTTTCATCATTATTGAATTCATACATAGTGTATAATAATAAAATTTACCCATTTTAAAATGTGTAATGAAAAAAATATCGTTTTGAATATAGAATAAAAATACGATTTTTGCACAATTTTGCATCACTTTTCAATTCACACCTCTACGTAGGCACAGTTCGCCATACCCTTCCTACGCCACTATCTCCGCCATTTCATTGAAGGCCCTCCGTTCTGCCGTATCTAACAGCTTCATCACTGCGTTTGTGTCAACTGGCAGCTGTGCTTCCTCCGGTTCAATAAAAAAATACCTATACTACCTACAAACTTATAAAATAATGGATTACTTTTTGTTCAATAAATGTTGACCTTTTAAAATGTTTTAAATAATAATAATAATAATGTTTTAATATTTATATAACTTTAAAATCAATAATCATCATATTGATACAATTTTAAAATGTTAATAAAAAAGTATTTGGATACATTTAAATGTCACCATTTATCTATTGTGTAACACGTGTGGTATTAACTTACGCTTTTATAGTAAATGTCAACATTATTACAATAAGTACATATCCAAAAAATAATATGTTCAACAAAAAAATTACCTTATAATTGGCCACGGTGTATATACCTATGTTATTTGATTTAAATATTGATAAATTTATTTCAGGTAATGAAATATATTTTATGTGAAAAAATAAATTTATATTTGTATTTTAGTAAAATATATTCCATAAATAAATGCGTATATTATGTATGTGTCGTATAAACATTATTATACGTACATTTTTCATTTAAACAATATTTTATGTAGTTTAGCGTATGTACATGAATGTTATGAATAATTAATCAATTACTGGTTATAAATATTTAAATGCATTTGCAGCCACGCGGAAAACATATCTTTGCTTAATGAGTTGTTAAAGTAATTCAATTAAAAATTGAAAAATTCAATTGGATGTAATCTTTGGTGTCTTTTTTTTCATTAATAACAATTATTAGCTTAAAGTAATATTTATAAAATATAATAAATTTTAACAAGTTGGAAGCGGATCTTTTTAAGTGGTTGAGTTTAGACAATACCTTATACGCTTGATATTATGCCTTGTGAGTGTATGCGTTAGTAAACGATTATTAATGTGTGTGTGACTTCCCCGAAATAATACGTTTCGACCTTATCAGCAAACGGACTGTCATTAATAATTACCGTTGTCGTTTATACGCCGCAACACATATAATATTATTCAATATTATTATTATTATTTATCAATTCATAATAACTAATAAGTATAACGCATTTGCAATTCGAGTTCGAGAATCATCAGTTGCCAAATTTTATAAAAAAAACAGGTTTAGGACGAATATTCATAACATCTAATTATTAATTAATTCAAGATGTATTAGAAATAAAATAAAAAGCTAAAGGTGCTATAATCATAACAAATAAATTCGTAAGTTTTATGGTAATTATATTTATATAATTTATCACAATAACTATAATAATAATTATCATACTACAACTATTGTAGTATTAAACTTTTTTTTTCGGGAATGCCTGGCCTTATTGGTAGTCCTCGATCAAACCTAGGATCGATTATTTCTGAAAGTAATGAATCCATATAAAATCGAATAACAATGCACTGAAATGCCTGAAACTTAACGTTAGATGTGACTCCTACAAGTAGTAAGTACCAAGTGTCGACTCAATCCATAGGTTACTGCGGCATAATCGTACAGTAAGTGTAAAAACTCATTACAGTATATATACCAAATTATAAATATAGGTCATACAATTTATTTGATTTCACAATAATAGGCATCTATATAATATTGTCGGTTCGCAGGCGGCTGGCGTTATGCGCCGGCATTTAACGTTTCGGGGAAACAATTAATGGTTCGCACGCGCATGCACAAGTTATAGCATTTGATGAAATAAAATATTTTGTTCCGGCAAAGAAACTGAAAATTAATCAAGCCTGACTAAAAAACGTCAACTCCAAATGATCGGATTTCAATTCTGTAAAAATATTTGAGTTGATCAACCTTTTTTCTAAGTTATTGTGGAAGTCGATTTTAGAATCACTGTTTAACATTCTTAAAAAAAACACTAAAGTAAATCTAAAAATTAAAAAAAAATTGAGAAACTCAAATAAGATTTAATGACAATTTTTAAACAAATTTCAAAAATCGATTTCCACATTAGCCTAGAAAAAAAGGTTGTTCCACTCAAATCTTTTTACAGAATTTGATTATGATGATTTTAAGTACGCGTAATCTTGTCAGGCTTTGGTCTACAACGTGAAATAAATACGCTGCTTCCGATCGCCTTAATATTATAATTATTGACAAGTTCATGAAGTTTTATTTCAAGGGGTGAGGGACCAAAACCTGCGCGGGTCCGCTTTATAAAGCGAACTGGTGGGTGTGGGTGGTATTTTTCAATTCAACATGCTACAAGCCCTATATGTTTTCGAGTGCTGGACGAACACCGATATTCCATCGAATTAAACGTAACATTGTATAAAATCGACCGGGCGCACAACAAGCGGATTCGTTGAAAACCGAAATCGACCGGCGGAGAAGGTACACGTCGAAAACGCGGGACGTGCTGAGCGTGGAACCGATACCAAAAACGGTGTAACGTCACGGAGACTTGTGATGGAAAATTGAAACACGACTGGCGTACAGTGCGCGCGCGGACGTATCGTATTGCCGGTACGAGCCTACACGGCGCGGAGAATTCGTTTGTGCACACATATTATGTGTAACTACGTAAACATAAGACCCCGTCGATGTGTACAACAGCGGTTATAATAATAGGTACGTACGCGTTGCGTGCAATAAATTGTTACGTCGGCGAAACGGTGACCGGTGCACGCGTCGTAGGCGTGCGAGTTCCCGCGAGTTCGCGGTCTATACGTACGCGCACGCAACGCAACTATGCGCGGTGTTCCGTTCGCGGTATTCGGTAGTCGCGATAAAAAAATAATACAATAATGCAGTGGTAAAAAACTAACGAACGACTGCGATAACAATAAAAACAACGGTAACAGGTGCAACTGAGGGGTGAAACGAACGCGAGGGGGGCAGGTTACGCGTATAAAGCGATTCTTTCGACGCGGCGGTACGAGTGGGCGCGGTAATATACGTCGCCCGTGAAATTCGGAACGAAACAATGTACTCCTTTGCCGGTTAATTGATATTCGACGCGTCCCTTTGCCCCCCGTACAGTTCGAACTTTTAGAGTTATTACCAGACCAGGCCTCGGATGTTGATGCGTTCGCAACTTTTTTCCCACCGTCCGGCCGTATTGCTGAGTAGTTCGTACATTCGTCACATCCGTTTACGATTCAAAAACCGTTTAGTGCGAATTAATGCGATTTTTCGGCATTTTTTCGATTTAATTGCAATTTTGTTGATTTCCCTCATTTATTATACAATTTTAGACGCCTACTTACTTTTGAATATTATTTACATTACTTATTTTTTTTTTACATGAGAAATAAAATAACAACAAAGGCCGTGTCAAATATTAATACATGCCAGAATAATAATTAAAAAAATTGATTTATGGTTATTTCGGGTTTCATCGATTGTGATGGCAATGGTGGAAATATTTTTTGATAAGTCGGTGTATGAGTTGCACAACTTGCTGTCCTCAAATCGGAGATCTTTCGAGTTTGAGAACTTAAAGAAATAATTTATTATGCAACACAATCATTTTTGAAATAGAGACATTTTAGGTATTCAAAAATAAAATAAAAATTGTTTTAATAAAACATTTTTAAATTCATAATTTTGTTTGTAGGTTTCTGTAATACCAGACTAAAAAATACTATTCCAGTTTGGAATGCATTTTTATTTTGATATCTTTATTAAAGATACTTGTACAATTTTTTTTTTAAATATTTATTTTGTTGAATCAAAAAGTTCATTGCAATTTTTAAATGCAACTATTGGTATTTTTACAGCAATAATGCAATAGATTGTAATGTTTCTTAAAGCAATAACTTCTGAGTTCTAGTTATTTTATATCACTATATTACTCATCGATATTTCTGAACGTTTTTAGATTTATGTGCGCACGTACGTATGCGCTATGACTGTATACCATATACCAGTGCTTCCAAAACTTTTTCGACTCAGGGCGCCCTTTTTGATTTAAGGTTTTTTCAGGGCACCCTTCTCTAAGTCATAGCATGACTAATCATAAGAAAAATGTTAGACCCGATAGTATTTCACGATGGCGCGGCGCCCTTATACAGACATCGCGGCGCACACTTTGGGAACCTATGCCATATACATTTGACGCATCTACCGCAGACGATGACGGTCAATTGGCTTAAATTATTTCAAGTCCGGACAACAGAAATGGTAGTGAAGAGTCTTATGATGTACGGGAATACAATTATTTTAATTTTGAATAAAAACGGTTGTTTGTTCATTATGTGACCTGCCGAGTGAAAATCGAGTTTCATACAATAATACTACGTGACCTACTGGAGTAAATAAAAAACATTACATTGTTCCAACAAGTGCGCGGCCCACACTCGGACAGTTGAATGTCCTCTTGGAATAATAATAAAAACAGCGCGCAAAGGAACTTTGACAAATGTACGTGTCAACGCGATGTTTTATCGAGGCGTTTTCCGACCCGTTTAACCGTCCAGAACAATAGTGCGTTACGCGTTCGACCGGTGTACCAAAAATAATAACTATTTCACTTGATTTTATTTTCAACAACGGACCGACAACAATGCGAATCTCGACGTTATCGGTTGGTAGCCGGCAGACAAGAGTGTTACGGCATCAATGAATAAAACAGATTTGTTTTCATCCGTGACGAAAGACGAAACAAGCAAGGGAAATATTTATACGTCACGGGTGCAATACGAGAAGGAAGGCTGTTCAGTGACGGAGAACCCTATACGAGTAAAATCACGATTCGGGATACGATGGATCCCTGCACCGGCGCGTTCTTAACCGACGGGAGGAGGGTAGATCATCTGGTATGTTTCCTACTAATCGAACGGAGATTATCGAGTCCGATAAGTACAATCGGATATTTGTTTTTGGAGTGGAAACGTGTGCGAACGTACGCGTTGTTACCGGAACAATTTCTTCAGAGACCGTTCGCGGGAAAAGAACTCGTCTCGTAAGTTCGCGGGCGGAGGGGAAAAAAAGACTACGAAGAAACGGTATCAACCGATATTCGGGCGCGACGACCGTAGATAACACAGCGCGACACTTGTCGCGCAACACGACGCACGGCGCCGGCGACGACGCGGAGTGGTCGCAGACGGTCGTCGTCGGCGACGTCCTTGGACAACAGGTCCGCTCGCTGGAGCCCGCGCGGTTGGCGGCACTGCGCGCCAAATCACCGTTCGCTGGGGCCACCGGAGGCACGCCTGTGCGCGCAGATACCCCGTGCGTCCCGTTTGTTTTCCCCGAAACTGTTGTGCCGCGCCGTTGTTTACGTTTCAGTTGTTACTCGTTTGCCCGCCTCCGTCGTGGTGCACGTCCTGTGTTCCGCGCTCGTCGTCCCCGCCGGTGTAACGTACGCACTATATTTACGTAACAAAGAATACGCGATCGAACGTAAACAACGACGGCGGTGATATTTTTTTCGTCGTCGTGCGAACCGTTTGTTGCGGCCGCTAAGACGGACACCGCGGGATTGCCGTCCGTGCCGCTGCTGCCGTGTTGGACGACGTCTGCTTCTGGACTTTCTTGTTCGTGTCCAAGGGAAAACTGGTGAGTTCCCGGATCTGTTACTGCGCGTCCGTGGTGGTCGCCAATCCAAAAGGTCATTTTTTCCTCCTCTTTGCCCAGCCAACAGGGCCGACACAGCCTCCGCCTCGGTGGACATGCGTCCGTCAGAAGTAGGCCATTGCATTTGGCGGGATTACCGATTTCTCTTCGCGGCGGCCTGCGCCACTTCCTCCGCGCGCGCGCTCGCCCCGTCCTGGGTCGTGCACTCCTCTCGGCCTCGCGATCTCTACACGTCCGTGTCCGTCTTGACACGTTACTACTTATCTTAACTCAACAACCCTAGTAAACAGTGTTTGGTGCGCACACCGGTTTCGTTCTTTTCAACCTCTCCGAACGTTTGCCATCGGTTCATCCCGATACAACTGCCTTTTTAAAATTCTCGAAGGTCGTTTCAACTTCAGATGTTTTTGTCTTATAAAACTGCGCGTACCAATGTGGTTAATTGTCAGCTTAATTATTTTAATTTCCGTATGCTTAATAAACTTTATTTTCTGAACCATGAAATTAAGAACCTTGCACCTGTTGAAAACCAGTGGCTATGAAACAAAAAAAACCCTTGTTTAATTGTTGTACAATCAAACATATTTTGTCATATTTTAAATAATTGTTGAAAATATTTTTTTTTCAATAGACGTGTGCAGATAAATATAAAATCTTTAGTTTTCCAACAATGGTAAACATAGGTTCTCATTTAAAGTATATATATTTTTATAATACAATTACCTTATTAAGTATAATCCATGGCATGATTTGATAATTGAATCAAAATATTTAACTAGTTTAAGTACTTCTGTAAGTTTACAAGATATTTTTTTTGATATTTAATTTAACAATCAATAATGTTTTCTATATACATTTACTGATATTATGTTAATTTAATATTATATATTTCTAGATTGAGATAATTATTTATGTAACATAGTTATTATATGTATACAATATATAAATATGATTAGTTGTTTATATGTGATGATGTCGTACGAAAACTGCTCCTACCGATTCATTGTAGACTAAAATCCCTACTATTGTGTTATCGAACAGATAGTACAATATAACTAAATTATATATTTGTGAATGTTATGATACATTATGTTTGTATGTATATCAGTGAATAAGTATTGAGTACATACCAACATTAAGAATACAGTGCTAGGATGTATATAAAATCATAAAAATAGTTCTTATTAAGCAATAAGAATTTTCAAATAAATTTTCAAAAATGAGTGAAATTATAGTGGTTTTGATAATTATGGATTAATTTATAAATATACATTGGAATTAAGCCTAGAATATTTTTTTATCGCAGCACTATTAATGGCATGGTTAAATTTACATGTACTGTACTATAAATTGTCGAATTTATTTTAAATTGTATTTTCATAAAATGTCTATAAAATTTTATTTTATATTTAATGAAAAGACAAAAGTGAAAAATTAAAATTATTTTTCACTTTGGTCTTGTAAATTTTTTTTTAATAGTATTGCATTGAATAGTTAGACATTAACTATTCAATGCAATATTATTAAACAGTTTTTATATTTCTATGGCTTTAAAGGTATGTTTATAGCTTATGACAGAACACCATTTTAAAATACTTTTCTATTATTTAATAAACATTTGGAAAACAGACGCAAAAATATGATTAACTTTTTATTTTTATTATAAGTAGGTATTCTTCATTTTTAATCAAACTTGTTGCATATTTCTTAAAAATAAGTAACTACTTTAATAGTTTTATAATTGTGTGCATAAGATAGACAATAACAGTTAAAATAGGTGTGGCAAACTCGAAAAAATATTACTTATAGTTTAAGTTTTACATTTACTATGAAGTAATATCTGAAGTAATATTGAAAACATTTTTGCTTATTAAATTTAAAAATGTATTTTTAATTTTTACTATTATTATAAATTATGGTTTGTTTATGTTGTCTTTGATTAAAAAATGTGTGGTTACTTTTTATTGAGTATTTATTGGTGTTTGTTATTGGTGAATACGTTTATTTCAATAGTGTATGCATTCCAAAATAATACTTCATATATTATGTTTCATGATAAGAGATTACTGATTTATAATATTTTATATTACCATTCTTCAAAGTTATTGCATTCGTCGTTAACATTAAGATGAAAAATAAAATGTTTTTACTTTCAATAATTGAAAGCAAAAATATTATCATTAATATTTAAAAAAAAAAAATTAATTTTTAGTTTGTTTAAAACGTAAATAGATAATTAGAATAAATTTAAACCGAAATTGCATGTTTCGTCATTGAAATATAATTAAAATGTTTAAAGTAAAAAATGTTAATAGATAAAATTAAAATAGTTTTGCATGTTTCATCATTTGAATATCGATAATTTAATATTCAATTTAATATGAATACGTAATTGATTTTGAGACTTAAATTCTTTCAAATCATTAAAATGTCATAATGTGCTTGATTGATTCTACTTTATTTTAGCAAATAATTACGTAAAACTTTTTTTAATAATGATTTAATTAATCTTATTTTTGTTAATTTTCCAGAAAATTGAATATTTACAAAATAATATAAATAAGAAACTTAAAGTTATTTAGAAACGTATTATTTTGTAAAAAATCCATATTATCCAAAATCCATCTTAACTAATTAAATTTAATCATAACATAAAATGTCATTGGCTGGTGGTTTTATCATGTGTTCGCATCATTGTATTTGTCCCCATGCTTATTGCGAAAAAATAATTATAGAATGGTTTTTCATAAAGTTATAAAATATACTAGTTTTTTGAACAATATTCGCTGCTGATTACAATTACTTGCTAATCATAATTCCATTATTATATTTCTTGCTTGTTCTAAAAATGCTCTACATTTGAGAACAGAAAAATAATCAGTAAATATTAATTATTCAATTCGTTAATGCTTTGTCGGTGTATAGTAAGCATATACTATTTAATTACTATACATTATTTATGGGACCTTGATAAGTAGAAGAAAAAATGACCATCTTGAAATGTTGTCACACGCCTATTTCCGAGCCTATTTCGTTTGGTGTCATTAAATTCTTGATAATTCAAATTATTCCGGCTATTTTTATACTTATTATCCCTTCTCTTTAATTTTCGACGTTTAAAATATTGAATTGAATTTATTAAGTCATAAGTTATCATTTTTAAATAACTGAAAGTTTTAGCCACTACTTTTGTTTATTTGATTATCACGAAGAATTTTATAATTATATCGATTTTTGAATCCTTACAGTATAAATATAACCTTAAACCTTGTTAAAACCTAATCAATTTTATTTAATACCTACTCAAGAATTTAAATATTAAGCAAATACTTGTTACCTTTTTATTTATATCGATTTATAATTTGCTTATAAGATAGAACTTATAAGTTTAATTTTAACTTAAATTTGCGATCGAATTAATTAAATAAATCTATATATATATATATATATATATATATATATATATATATATTAGATACCACTCACTCACTGATCAGCTAATAGCCGAAACTACCCTACGGATTCATTTGAAGTTTTGAAGGAATATAACTTTGAAAATTGCATTTTTAAAGATTCACAACAGCTTTGACCCTCAAATTGGATGTATACATTTTTCACTTTTTGTCTTTTGTTTACCTTGGAAACATTTTATAGTAAATATTATTATTAATTATCTCGTAAATTATAATGTATGATGATTGTTTACTTTTCTAACTAAATTATTTTTTACATAGAAATAGTAATTATTTTTATCTAAAATATTGAAATATCTCCCGGCGAGGCTGGGCATTTCAGCTAATATATATATTATACAAAATGTTAAAATTGGATTTACTAACTAAAGTGTAATTTTTCTTTTGTGTTGTGTTATTTTTAACTTTTTAAATATTTAACGATGTTCTTTTACAACTTTTTTGCGACCTTATCGTTACAAGTTGAAAAAATAATGCTTAAATTTAAAATTCTTGTAGAATATATTTGTCACAAAAAACGCAGAATCTTAAATAGAAAAAATGTATGGTAAGAATCCTGGTAAAAATAAAGTTTTGAACTGATTTGATAAATATTTAAAATGTATTTTGTTCAGTCAATAATTTAAGTATAAAATACAATACATTTTATATATATAATACATTTTTAATTGTATTATGATTGTTGTTGTTTTGAAATTGTGAAAAATATAACCCGACCTAATACGACACTTTATTTATGTATTTATGGTATTTTAAATAAAATATTAATACTTATTTAAAGTTAAAACAAAATAATCTTTTTATATTCACAATTTAAATTGGGGTTCTTATTTATACTATGAGAAATAGTCCCTGCAGTGTAAACCATTCTTATTTTTTTTTTATTAACCGTTTGTATTTATACCTACTTCCTATATATTTTGCTATACCTCGTACGATCTGATCGTACAAGACCATGACATCACGCATCTGTGGAATCGTTGACCTCACTGATCCCGAACACAGACTAGCTACAATTGGCCATCCATTTTAGCATGTGTTTAAAACTAGTTATTTATTTTTTACTCTACACACATAACATCTTTATCTTTTCACAGCTTTCATGCTATAAAATGTCAAGACACTATATTACAGATTTCACTTGCCTCCTTTCCATTTAATGCCCACAGGCTGAATAACAGTTTACTAGTTATAAATATTTCTATTGAGTATTTATTTAAATACCCGTTTATTTGTTTTTTCGCCTAATTTTATAAAATGTATAATATTATCGTGAAAATATTTTTTATTATCTTGGTGGGTACACAAATCACAGATTTTACCATGAAGGTACTTATACACTTAATGAATTAATGATTACGGACCTTAAGTTATTGAATTTTTAATAAATTAAATATATTTTCTACAATAATTTTTAAGCTGTACTCATTTAAACACTACTAACCATTCTGAATTTAATACGCTTAGAAATATAGTTTTCTTTCTAAATTTATCTATTGCATTTTGATCTAGATTAATTACTTATGGAATAATTGATAGCATTTAAGTGTTTAATTTTATATTATACCTATGGTATTATGAAAAAAGAGCAATTAATACCTACCTACTCTATACACCTATAGATATTTTGGAAAGTTATTTTAAATACTAATCATTAAGTATAATATATAGATAGTTCCATTTTTCTTCCATTATTTATATGGGTTTTATATTATTAAATTAATAACAACAAAAGTAATTTAAGCAGGTATATAATATTAATCTTTGTGGATTTTAATTTTAAAATAATTTTTATTATCGCACTAATTCTAGTAACTATCATGTTATTTATAGCTTATTCGTTTTAATTGAGATGATTGTTAATATTTATTCTGTTATATATAAGCTATTATTAAAGACATATTTTATATTTAAAGTTTCACTAATCACATGCAATATTTGACATAAATAATGTATACTTATAGAGAATACAAACAATTTGACGAAACAAAATTTGTATTCACTTAAGTTTTCTCACTTTTATTTCGATTGATCATGACCTAAAATTTGTCACCAATTTGCCACACCCCTTTAATATAACTGTGATTTGTCATGCTCTATTTAATACAAATGAATAATGATGCTGTTAAGTTCTTGTAAATTGTTGTCTTTTATATGCCTTAAACCACATTTCTTGTATCACCACTGACGACGCGAAGCTGAATGGTTATTTGGAACTATATTTTAATCCATCACTCTATTTATGAGTCACGAACCATTTACCTTGCCATTGTATCATTATCTCTTGTAAATTCGTAAATACTCAACTATCTATTATACATTTTTAATAATAGTAATACGTTTTATGGTCTCCCTAACATGGTTTGAAGTATAAAAATAAATTATTGTTACAATTAACTATGAATACATTTGATATTTATGTTGCATTATGGTGATATTAATAGTAGTTACAGTTAATATAAAATAATAAAATTCTTTCTTGTAGTAAATTACTTATTGTGGCTGATAAGGTTTCAAAATATTTGTGAGACAATAAAAAAAAACATTCTCTGTTTAAGAATTATATGGTTATAATTAATATTGAACATAGGTAATACAAAATATCTCCCGGTGAAGTATAAAAGAACTATCGATTTGATAATATTTAAAGGGTTCAAAAAGTACCCTCATGAAATTATTTAGTTTCGTTTAAACCTAGCGCTTTACACTCGGTATATTTATGAAATATTGAAGCGGTTATTGACTTTACACACGTGCGTGAGCGCCACTCCTTTCCTTTATGATGGTTCTCTTTCATTTGTCCTCCGTGTGTATCGAACAAACTATTAGAAAGAGGTAGGTAACACAATAGGTAGGCAGCGAAATTTTACGACAATAGGCATAAATCTGGAGATAATAAACTACTTTTGTGGAATTCTATTTGTAATGTTTTTATTTAAAAATATATTTTGGTCAATAATTTATTATAAATATTTTTAAGTATCATAATTTTGTTATTAATTAGGAACTTGTTGATACTTAATTTTTATACGCTGTTGGTTTTCCTATACTAGTTAAATTGTTTGTTTAATTATAACTTCTTAGTCTTTGAAACTGGATTTATTTATTTAAAATTGTTGATAGTTGTTTTATCGTAGGTATTAATGTAAATAGTACATAATTATAATTAATAATTATAATAGTATATAATTCAATTTTGAAATATTCTAAAATGTCAATACACATTTGTATAGCAATACTATATTACCATATGATATTAATGCTAAATCATTAATATCTTAATTTTCCCTTTCAAGGGATATTTCTTTTAATATAATAGAATATGCAATATTATAATATTTACTTGGCTTTGTTGAACACGTATCTATCTGCATACGAGAGTTAAGCACTCAACTGGTCAGTCTGTCATTTATTAATAGGTCAACGCTAGTTTAGTAACTGTTTATTTGTCGAAATTAAAATGACATTTTTATATTGACCGTGACTCAATATTCTATTGATGGTTAACATAGTTTCGTTTGAAATTATAACTATACCTAATGTAAAAATATATACGCTAGTATTCATACAACAACTCGGATTGCTATTATTTATTTAATTCAGTACTCGTACCTATTTACTCCATTTGAAAATACATACTGATCATCTTGAACTAAAAATGATTTACATTTTTCCTTTTAAATTTTGTTCGATTAAATTTGGTTGTGCACAGTAATTAAAAGTTATAACATGTAGGTTTGATTAAATATAGCTATTATGTACAGTTTACGAAAACACGAATAATAATATGAATTTGAAACATTTTACTTTCTCACTTCCATTAAAAACTTAAAATGACAATAGGTCATGAAACACTCCCCTATTTATATGTGTTGGCGTATAATAAATTCATTAAATTACTTTTATATTGTACTATATTTTAAACGCGAGTTGATAAATGTTAAATCTATTGTATTGTTATAATTGTTATATTCATACATACGTAATCCAATGTTTTATAACAAAACTTGAGTGCGTGAGTGTAGAGTTTATAAATGACTAGTAGATTTTTGTAGGTTGAAAATTAAAATTAATTTAGCTTATGGTACGTTTTCATTCATTTTGGATTTTTCTATGTATGCTCAATAACTTTTATTTTATGTTAATATTACGTAAAAATATTCAGACTTTATACAAAATTAACTGAAACATAACGTGCTAAGGATCAATTTGTAAAATGAGGGTGGTTACTCATTATTTTAAGCCTTCCTGGCTTCGTGACTTTCTTGCTCGATAGTACGTAATTTAATAATATCATATATTTTTTATGACTAATGCCCAAAATAAAGTAATCATTTTCAATCAGTATAATGTGTATAATCTAGTTTTTTCTAAATATTTAGAGTATATGTACTATCAAATTATTGTTTAGGTGTGGTATTTTTTTTTTTTTAGATTGTGTTGGAAGTAGTGGTATTTTAAAATGTGAATTTTGTATAATTCTTATAGCAATATTTTTAAAATTTTATCATTTTCACAATCTTGCTTTATACGTTTATTTATGTATTTTATACCATAAGATAATTTTGTAACAAAATTAAATGTATTTTCTTATTAAAAGGTACAATTTGGCTCTCTTCAATTTTAATTATTCATGTTTAACCAGTGGTAAGGAATATTCCCCCCCAATTCTTAAAACTGAGTTTATTTATTATTTTAATTAATTGGTAGGTATTTATAATTTAATACTTACATATTATAATAATTTGTGTTAAATATTTTTCATATTTAATTCATTTTTTTGTTTTTTTTATAATCTGAGAATTAAAACTTTGGTAGTTTTTTATTAAGAGCTCAGATTTTTCTTATAAACATAAATTAAATGTTATAACAATTAAGTAAAACAAATTTGTATTACTATTTAAATAGCTAAATAAATATAATTTATCAAATTCATTAATCATTTTTTAATTTGTTAATAGATATAATAAAATGACAGCCATGGAGAATGAATCTGCAGATGGGAATGTTTCACCAAAGAAGAAATTAATTCGTAAAGGCAAAACTGCACTTGCTCGTGTTCTTTTATTAGACGGCTCATATTTAGATATTCAAATTGATGTAAATATTTTTTTCTATTTTTTCTGAACTTTATCTTAATTTTTTAATTCTAACCTAAATTTAAATGAGTACTTATTTCATATTGTTAAAATATATATTTATAAACATGTATGTTTTGAAAATGCAGAGAAAAGCTAAAGGGCAGGAGTTATTGGATCAAGTATGTGACCAGTTAAATCTATTAGAACGTGATTATTTTGGATTATCCTTTGAAGACCGACGTGATTCTCATAATTGGCTTGAAATGGATAAGCGCATAGGAAAATTTTTAAAAAGTGAGTTTAATTTTATATTTTATTGTTCAAGTTATTCTTATTTTAATCATTGTCTTTAGCTGAGCCGTGGTTGTTTAACTTTGAAATGAAATTTTATCCTCCTGATCCCAACCAACTCCAAGAAGATATAACTCGTTATCAATTATGTTTACAAATCAGAAACGATATTCTTAATGGAAAGTATGTAACTTTTCAATTTTTTTTTTTTTGCATAATTAATAGTTAATTTGCTGTACTAGATTACCATGTTCATTTGTCACTCATGCACTTTTGGGATCTTACTTGGTTCAATCTGAATTAGGAGATTATGATATTGATGAACACAAAAATAACATTGATTATTTAAAAGAATTCAAGTTTGCTCCAAATCAAACACAAGAGCTTGAAGAAAAAGTTATGGAACTCCATAGAACACACAAGTAAGATTATATAAAAATATTTTATTGGAATAAAATTGTTATTATAGTAATATTTTATGAATTAGAGGTCAAACACCAGCAGAAGCAGAGTTAAATTATTTAAACAATGCCAAAAAATTGGCTATGTATGGTGTTGACTTGCATCCAGCTAAAGATTCTGAAGGAGTAGACATAATGTTGGGAGTATGTTCATCTGGTCTACTTGTCCATAGAGATAGATTACGCATCAATCGATTTGCATGGCCTAAAATATTGAAAATTTCATATAAACGTAATAACTTTTACATTAAAATTCGTCCAGGAGAATTTGAACAACAAGAAGCAACTGTTGGTTTTAAACTACCTAATCATAGACTTGCTAAAAAATTATGGAAAACATGCGTTGAACATCATACATTCTTTAGGTTTGTTTATAATATATCATATTTAATTACATATCTAATTACCTTAGTTTATTTGGTTCATGTTTATTATAAATTAGATTAATGACTCCTGAGCCAACACAAAAATTAGGATTGTTCCCCCGTTTGGGTTCCCGATTCCGTTACTCAGGTCGTACTCATTATGAATCTAAAAAAACACCAATCGAGAGACCTGCACCAAAATTCCAAAGAAGCTTAAGTGGTAGAACATTAACTTCTAGAAGCATGGATAGTAAGAATTTTTTCATATTATTCTGTATATTTAAATGAATTCAATTTTCGAAATTAAAGCTTTAGGAGGAACTAGACACTTGGGAGAAGATTTTGGTATGGAACCTGAGTCTAAAAGACATACAATGTCTCATCCCCCTGATCGTGTTGCTGACATAGACAATAATATCGGAAAAAGTGGAAAACCTAATAAAAGTGATAAGAAAAAGGTATTTAATTTAAACTATAATAAGTGTATTAATAATAAGAAGCTAGCTAAGATCATTTGAAAACTAAATCCCAGTTATAAGTTAATAATTATATTAGATTTCTATAATATATATTTTTATAACTTATTATTGGAAACTTAATAGCTTAAAGAAAAAGTGAGTTTAAGTTCTCATGACAGTTCTATAACAGAGGAAGGCAATTACGAGGCTGAACGGAGCAGCTCAGACACTCATAAGCCTAAGGTATATAGTTTGATGGTTTATTCAAAATTATATGCACTCATTTTTTTAACTGATTAGTTGACTTAAATATTTAAACATGTTCATTTTGCATTGTGTATATATTAAGGATATCTTAAATGATAATTTTATTGTTATGTTATGGTCAACTTTTCAATAATTTACTTTGCACATACAATTTAATTATATTTAATTATATTTCTTCAATTTTTTTATAAGTAATTTTGTTTTTCACTTGATAAAAAAAAATATTAATGGTCTTTATCTAAATATGAAGACATTAGTGTATATTGTATGATCTAGTGTCATCACTAAATTAAATAATTAATTATAAATAAACTATATAAAAGAGTAATTATATTTATATGCATTTATTATTATTATTATTTGATATATGTATATATAATTTAATAAATGAAAAAAAAAATTTCCATTATTAAATTAGTTTTATTTTTGGGAAATTTTTATTTTTATAAATACAAATATTATTCATAAATATATATTTAACTAAAAAATTATAAAATAAAATGTCTTTGTACTGTAAGTCATTTTATCGACAATTGAATTACATTTACAGAATACTATATTAATATTATTATGTCTTCTTATCAATTATAATTTCACATATTTTCAGAAACCAATTGGAGGAATAGCTGTATTACCAACAGGATCATTTAATTTCATGAGAAGAAAAAAAGATAATAATGTTACCAACATTTCAAAGTAAATATATTTGATGTTAGATGTTTGATACGTTATACCATATATATATTATTTTGTTTAAGTGGAATTGGTGGTGAAGAAGATGATGAAAAAGAAAATCATGAAACTTCACCTTCTATTAAAACTACAAGTTTTATGACAAAAGAACGTGAAGCCTTATCTGCAAATGACACCAATACAAGTGCAGATATTTCTGGCATAAATTCATTAGATACTTCAAAAGCAGATTCTACTAAGGAAAGTGGAAAGAATAAATTAAAGGTAAGCATTAATTTTCATTGTAATGGATTTATTTTAGACCGGGTGTTGTTTAAATTATTTTTGTTTTTATTTTTGGTAATTTTATTTTAAATATATATTATGATTTGACAGAAGCTTGAATTTTTTGTTTTATTTTATCTTATACTGTATTGACTCATTTATATTATTTTTTTATTTATTATTTTAGTTTTTTATGGTTTGGTTTGTTTTTTCGTAGAGTCCTGGCGGTATTTTTAGCAGTTTTAGTTTAAAATCTAAAAAATCTAAAGAGAAATTGAAGGCTGATAATAGCTTAGATACAAGTGCTGAACCTGAATCCCCTAAAGGACTAGACAAGTTTAAATTAAAAACTAAAAAAGATTTAAAAAAACCTAAAAAAGAATCCAAAACAAGTCTTAAGTCTGTTGATAGTACTTCTACCAATTTATCATCAAATGCCACTTTTGCTGACCGTTCATTGGCTGAAACTACTGTTAACGTATCTGCTATTTCTACGTCCCCTAGTTTTACTAAAACGTATGATTATACAGAGGATGAACATGGTGTTACTAAAAAACGCAAACCAGTTGGTGGGTTTACGTATGAAAGTAATATACAAAAGTCTAAAGAAAGTATTTCAGAAATTCCAACATCACCGAGCAAAAGAGCACAAGGACTAGCATTTAACTATGCACCAGGAGAAGGGAAAAAAGTTGCGGAAACTGCTGCTGAAAAAAGAAAGACATTTATGGAGAAAATTGCTACTGATATTAAAACACCAGGTATTAACTATGTGCAATCTGCTGCGAACAAAGAAGAATCTGTTAAAAAAGAACCTAAAATTAGTGCTGAGACAAAATTGGATCACAAAACAAGCGTTGAGAAAAAATTGGATCAAAAAACAAGTGTTGAATCAAAAGTAGAACCTTCTGATGAAATCAAGTTTACCAAGACTGTATTGGAGAAAAAAGTTACCTCAGCCAATGCTGAAACTATAGTTGAGACTGAGAAGAAAAAAATTGATCCAAAATCAGGTATTTTTAACAAAAAACCAAAAGAAAATGATAGTGGTAAAGGTGTATTAGGTAAAGCTATGGACAAATTAGGCTCTTTTGGAAAGGGATTCAAGGATAAAACTGAAGTAGATGTAAAAAAAGAGTCGTTAGACTTTATAGAAAATGAAAAAAAAATGTATGAAGATGATAAACCTACAGGTGTTAATACTGCACCTTTGATTGTTAAAACTACTACCAAACAAACAATGATCAAGGATAAAGAGGGTGTTACTCAAAATATTGAGGAAAAAGTTGAAGATTTAATGTCTGGTGAAGTTACTGTATCAACTCAGCACAATAAGGTAAAATTAGCTGGGAAATGGTGTATGTATTTTTTTTTTTTACTTTTGCATGGTTTTGTTTTATGCTTTTAACGCTTAGGCTGAAGGTCTGGATACTACTGCTCCTACTACTACTTCTGGTAGGCCTCCGTATGTAAAGGCAACTGCTGTGACTACCCGAACAGCCACTACTCATCAGGATTTAGAAAAAAATTCTAAAACAAGTCAGGTACAATGAATTTTAGATTATTTTATAACAAATTAATTTGTTTAAACTTGATTGTTTGGAAATGTATAAGTATTATATATTGTATTATTTTGACTAGGTTGAAGAAAAAACTGTAGCACATACAACAACAACCAGTGGAACTCGCCAAGAGCAAAGAACTGTTACACAAGAAGTAATTTCTACATCAACTATTCTAGCACCAGAATCAAAAGTCGAGGTATGTTTTTTCAATTTTTTTTGTTTTTTTTACTTCCATCTACATGTATGCGACTTGATTTATGTTTAAAAGAAATAAATACAATACTATATATAATGGCTATAAATTTAGATTATTATTATTTTCTTGAGATTTTTTTCTATTGTATAAATAATTAATAATATTGTACTTTGATAGACTTTATTTGTACATTGAAAGGAGAAACTTTTTTTTATCAATTTACTTCTGTTTAATATGTTTACTGCTTACCATTATTTTACACTTACTCTGACCAATTTTTAAAATTATTTTAAAAGAGTATTACATTTTTTTTCCATATATATTTTACTAAATCTTATAATAAACAATATAGAAACTACAATAGATAAATAATTAATTAAAACTTTATAGTAATCATTAAGTTTATAACGCCAATCAACATTTTCTCTTTACAAACGGGGACTCTTAAAGTGCCAATCAGCATTAAACATGTTGAATGTATATTTTATACACAAATGTTATAATTTATTAAACAGTAAATTTTAACAATAACTTTTATATTATTTTTTGCTCGTGGATTTTTTTTTTTTTTTTTAGCATGTTCTATATATATATATATATTTTTTTACATTATTTGCATGGAAATAAACAGCTAAATAGAGCTTCAAGTAGTTCAAGTCTTAGCTCGAATGATTCAGGTACACCAATTGACATCGAAGGTCCATTAGATGAGTCTAATAATATAGGATATTATAATAGCAATTTTCAGGTAACAAATTATTTGTTTTAAAATTACTTGTTTATATAACTAAATAACATAATTAAATTGTTAATATTAATTTTGGGCTTTTTTCCTTCAGGATGAGTTCAAGGCCGAACATGCAACGGCTGGATTGAACACAGCTGAAGAGCGACATAACATAAACATCACGGCTAACGATAAGTCATATACACTTACTGGAGAGATTATTTCTACACAGGCCATTTCTAGCAAAACTCGTACTGTTGAAACTGTAACTGTAAGTTAAATAGACAAGTGGATTGCATGTCATCAATTTTTTTTAACTTTTGTTAATTTTTCTTTTTTTATATCAAGTACAAAACTGAAAAAGATGGCGTAGTTGAAACAAGAGTTGAACAAAAAATAACCATACAGAGTGATGGTGATCCAATTGATCATGACAAAGCACTAGCTGATGCCATACAAGAAGCTACCGAAATGAATCCTGATATGACTGTAGAAAAAATTGAAATACAACAACAACAAACATAATCAACTTGTAAAGTTTTTATTTTAATTATTTTTATCAAAATTTTTTTCGATTTATATTTTTGCATTTTATCAAAATATTTGATATTCCATTTTTAATATTTCAAATTATTTAATATTAATTTGTTTTTTTTTTATTATTATTATTATTATTATTATTATTATTAATAAGTCTATTATGATTGCTCTAATTATGTGTTTTGTAATATTGACCAACTAAGTTTACATTTATATTATTATTATTATTATTATTAATATTATTATAAGTATTATTATTTCTGAAGATTCCATCCATATTTTATAAAGTATGTATATTGTAATAATTAGTTATTTCAAACCACCAATGTGCTGAGATATTATAACATTCCAATAATTATATATATATATGTTGTATATTATATTTTTTGTTAATTTAATATTATATTATTAACAAATGTTAGTGCTTTTGTTTATAACATTGTATAAGTGTTCATAATGTAATGTAAGAAGGGTGGTTCAAAGATATTACAAATTGTTATCTCTTGGCTAGGAAAATAATAAAAACTTTCGAAGTTGAATGTATAGAAATGTTTAAAGTATTTTCCAACATATCAGTTCCTTTTATTGGAAGTTATTTGTGTTCTAAGATTTGGTTATAACATTAATTAAGTACAATTCGTAAAATATAAGTTAAATTTAAAAATAAATAAATATATTTATATTTTTTTACTATATATTATACAATTTAATTTTTAATTTATGTTGAAATCGTCTAATGATTATAGTGAACAAATTTGTTGTATTAACAAATGTATCAAATCATTAATTAAGAAACTAATTTTTTCATTTATTTATTTAGTCTCAAGTCTAAATATGAATCAATATTAAATTTTTTTAGTAAATTTTAATAATTGTATCATTATTTTTATAATAGAATTAAGACATACATTTTTATTATTATAATTTTTTATTTATTTATTTTTTTTTTTTTGAACCGCCCTAAATAAAATTATTAGTAGTACAAGTTCATCAGTATTTTGAGCTTATTCTATTACACTAATTTTATTTGAATTGTTTGAATGTAATTTCAAAAGATATTAGGTAGAAAAATAATACATGGCCCTGTTATTCTGAAAATCTATTTTTTATTTTTTCTTTACTCAACCAGTATAATTGTTTTGTACTTTTTTTGTCTTTTAAATTTAGTCCCAAAAATTGTTGCGAATTGACAAGGCTCTCATTGTAATATACTTATAATATAGTTTATTTAAATCCCGATGTATTTATGATATCCATTTGCAAGTGTTATGTTGTTATTTAAACATTTTAATTTTATGAATTTTAATTTATAAATTCACTTTAATTTTTATTTTTTTTTTACGATTATTTATTTATTTATTTATTTATTTATTTAATACTATTATAAATTTTCAGCTGATTGTTTTTTAATTTATTTTACTACAAAAATAAAATTGCATTTGCCTATATAATAAACCCTCTTAACTGTTTGTATGAAATTATTATTATGTGATATTGTTTTGCTGTTGAAAAGTTTATCAATTACCAAAATTATAGTAATATATTTACCATGGATTTATATAAATTTAACAATATTAATATTATTATTAAATGGAAGTGAAAACAATTCTTTATAATATTATTAAATAATATATGAATGTAGTATACATAACATTACCATGACGTGTTTTATTTGTTAATACCTTGTACATGGTTTTTTCTGATGTTGTATGTAATATACACTTCTTGACTGGATATGATTTTCAGTGCAAATATATATCTTACACGATGTTACCTCTAAATGTAAGGTCACACGAGCGTTGTATTAACAGACGTTACTTTTCCAGTCACACTAGCTAGGGGCAACGTCAGTTTTCATCAAAATGGATGACGAGGAGTTTGCGATTTTTGTGTATATTGCTTTAAAAATTATTCACGAAAAAAACGTGTGCAAAGAAAATGGTGGGTGCACCCAATTAATAGTGAAAGATTATTGCATTGTGATTTTTACACACTTTATAGTAAATTACGAGATTACAGTGTTATTTGAAAAATGTTCATGTAAAGCAAACGTAACTCAACAAATCTTCATTTTTTTTATTTCTATGTTTATAAGATTCATCAGACGTGTCCCACAATACTGGTCGTTTTTCAACTTCCGTTATCAGTTTCTCAGTAGTCTCCATACTGAACAACTTTAAGTATAAAAAATTTAATTTAAAATTAATAATATATCATCTTCTACAAGTGAAAAACATGAACTAACATACTGGAAAATGTACAAGAACGGACGTCAATACAACGTTCGTCTGTCTTTGTCAATTGAATCTAATAATAATCTACAACGCTGATAAACTAATCGTAACGGACGTCGTAACGTCTGTTGATAAAACGCTCGTGTGACCTTACACTAAATAGATTTGGGATTCTGAAATTTTATTTCATGAAATGTTTCATACACATTTATTATCATAGTTCAGCTTGGATTAGTTGAACTATTTGCAATAATTAATATTTATTTTATTTTAAACCTAAAGATGGTGTTAATAAACTGATTTTACGATCACAGACGCGTGGGCCGTGGCTGTTGTTGGAATTATATTAATAAACATATTAACTAGTGCTGCGAAGTCAAAATTAGATTGAATCGTGTCCCGAAAAAATTACTATTTATTCAATGTTAATAAATTAAATAAAAAAAATCGACGGGAAACAAAAATGTTTGACATAATTGAATGTTGAACCTACGAGTGATAGGGGCAAGAAAATTGGTTACTTTTAACTCGTTGGAATATCTTAACTCTTATTCTTAATATATTTATTTCTGAAATTTATAACTTTCATAAAAAATGATTAATTTGAAATATCTATCCATCAGTCCATGATTTTCATTTTCCTTATTATGTAAAAGTTGTAGTAAATGCATGTAGTTGTCAGAGTATGTTAAAATTTAAAAAAAATCATAATAATTTAATTGTTAATATACAATTTTACAAAAAAGTTATAAAAATGTTTTAATTTTCGGGCATTTTAAGATATTAGAAATTTTTGTTTTTTAAACTTTTCGTAAAATATTTATAACATTTCGGTTCGACAAAGAATCTTAAACATTTAATTAAAAGTTTTTTATTAATTCATTTTGTGTGTAAAAAAAATTCGCAAATTTTAATCAACAATTTTATTTTTTAAAAATATCCATAAGAATTTGAAACTTGAATAGATTAATTATCTAATAACATTATTTATGTTACGCCTTGTCAGGGGTATAGATTTTTATCTAGCTTATTATAAGTTTTGCTACTGATTTTGGATAATATCTTAATTTCGAATTTTATTCACCTATGATTAATATTACCCAACTACACATGGTTAATGAATAAATTATCTATACAAATAATTTAACGATATGTCATTCAAAAAATTGCAATTTAAATTTTAAAACGATGAGTGTAAATATGACAAAAAAATAAAATATAATAAAATAATGACTGGAATTTAAAGCGACCAACATTTTTGAAAAAATAAGCATTTGAGTAGATTCAATTTTTTTTTATTTATTTGTTATAACATAATAAACTACTATGGAATTTTTATTGCACAATAAAGATAAACTTTTACATTTGCCACTCATCAATTTTTTATTTATACAAACACCTTTATAAAAACATTTTTAAAAACTTTGATTTCCTAAAAATTATTACATTTTAAATTTCTCTCGGTGATTTGGAATTTTTTGAAATATGTATCTTCGATACTAATGAGATTGGTTTTGGATAGACAATAAATTAATTTCTCCCATTTACTTGAGTTAGTGTACCACTTTTGTTTCCTAGCTAAACATTTTTATTTATGCCGATATCTATAATGATAAAATGTATGTATACATAAATATGTGTCTTGGATATAACTAAATTTTAAATTTTAGTTAATCTAATTTTTAGGTTCAATTACTTTTTTATTGTTTGATTTTTGATCATTTGAAGTGTTGATACTGTTTAGTAAACCGTGCAGCCGTCTTCTATAATTACTTATTGAATTGCACACGATACATTTTAAGACCACAGACGGTGGTCGACGACGTATGATTTAAATTTTAAAATATTGTACGATTGTAATTAGTTTTAAATGTATGGCTAATGCATTTTGTCATAGTGGTTGTTTCGGCAGTTCGTATTCATTTTGGTACTAGTCTTATATGCTACCTACTGTAAAATGATACCTACCAAAAAAACGTTTACTGATTATTAACAAATTAACAACAATATTTTTAACAATTTATTACTCAATAATTTATTAATTCAGGTGAATGCAAATTTAATCAGTGAATTAATTTTTGTAGACATATCAAGCATGATTTTGAACTATGATTATTATTGTTAGTATTTTATTTTCCACCCCCTAAAAAGTGACAAACATTTTTTCGCTAAACATATATAACTAAATATAAAAACAGCATATTTTACTTTTAACTTCTAAATCTATTTTATCCCAATTTAGTGAAAATTCGTCATAGTCACACTCTTGGTTATCTTGAAATATTTCATCATCATTATACATTTTTGAAGTAATTCAACTCGGTGACTTTGCAATGTTGTCATATATTTTAGAAAAATGGTTCAATTTAGACACTAATATCTGGTGGTATATTGATGATAATTTTTTTTAATGCTGATTCTAGTTAATTATTGGTAAATTTTTTTGATATATGAAATGTATGAATCCGATAAAATTAAAGCGATTGAATTAAATATTTATGAAAATGTTTCCATTCAAAATGGAGAGGTAAAACAAATTAATACAAGCCAACTATAAAGAGTTTTGTCAAATAATTTAGGGAATCGGGTGATAACAATCAATTAATCACATATAAGCAGTTAAAAAGCAAAATATCAATAGGAGAACATATATAATTATACAGAATTACTCAACGGTCTAGATGTACTAGATTTAAAAAAATGGTCCATTTCTGAAAATGGTAAAGCAGAAAATATAAAATTTGGAGATGATAAAATACGTTATTCGCGTCGCCAGTTTCAGTTAAATAAAGAAAATAGTATAGATAGTGGTTTTCGAAGATACAAAACGGAAGGAGGTAAAAAGATGTTTCAGACGACTTACAACAACTTTTTAAAACTGTAGCTATTATTACTATTTCTACAAGTGAGTGCGAGCGAAATTTTTGTTCAATGAATGAAATTATAACACCCTTCAGATCTTCATTAAATATTTACACAGTTTCTGCGTTATTATTTGTCAATTGTGTTGGGCCACCACTAGCTAAATTTCGTCCAACGAAATATGTACGCCCATGGTTAGTTGAAAGGTAGGTTAGTCTGTAAGTAAACGCGAGAAAAAAAGTGACAAAAAATATGAAGTCCCGTGGAAATTATTATAACCTCTTACAATTGTATAATTCCATTTTCTTAAGTTAAAAATATTTATTTATGTTTTATTGTACTAAATAAAAATCTTCTATACTATAGGCATATCCGCATTTGGTATATTCATTTTATGAGCGTAGCGGATCGTAAAATTTTTCATTCCGAGCACTGCTTATAATAGTACTTATATCTGTCTATAAATATATTTTTAATACAATAGGTACACGTTGGGTTATTTTGTACTGGCTCAATGGATATAAATGATTTAATACGACACCGGCTCACTGTGCAAATACAGTGGCCCCGTTCATCCCTGATTATTATTATTATTATTATTATTATTATTATTATTATTATTATTATACCAATAATAACTATGTTATAATGAGCAAAAAACGTCGGAAATTTTTATTTTTTTCAAACGTTAACTGCGTAAATAATGAACGGAGCACTTCGGAATGACAACTCGTTCATAGCTCATCATCAATGTAATAAAACAATAAAAAACCCGTTTAATGATATATTATATAGTACGAAACTTCATTTGGCTCTCAACTCTCTTTTCTCTCTCTTGATCACATACACACACACACACACACACACACACACATACACCCATACACACAACACACATACATAATGAATATAAGTTGTTGAAGAAACGTTCATGCATAAAAGAGCCCCCCTAAAAAGTTTAGAAATACGTAGAGGCGTGTGCGAATGCGCTTATGTATTTTGTAGGTATAAGGTATCCTGCAGTTACCGTATATACGGTTACGTATAAATGTTAACTATAAAACTATAGGTAAATAAAATGTCTCTAAACTTTTCTCACATAATGAAAGAAGTTTGAAAGCCGTCGAGCGCGACCGATTTTATACTCACATAGCATGTATTATTATATAACCTACTTTTATTCATGGCTCTAAGTAAAAAAGGAAGAGCGTAAGGAATGAGTTCCAGTCCTTCTACCTTCCATAGCGCTTAAGAAGCTTTCCTTTTTACATTTCTTCGAAAATTTCACAGGCACGTTCAACTGTTTGATCAAAATAATCCCATTGATTAAAAATAGCCATTTATTTGTATGTGCACGGTACAGTTTAAGAATACAATTTGTATTGTTTTATTATTAACTACATGTACATTACGTCTAGTTAGCGATCGATGATTGCGATAAACTGTTATAACAAACAATAATTATAACTCAAATTAATATTAGTTAGACATTTTATCGTATGATTATGTGTATGTAACTGATTAGTAATTAATAAATGTATAGACTTAAAATGGTATAGCAATCATGGTTTCATCTACGGTTTTTGGACACTTTAAGCATTGTCTGTATTTTATAATATCCGGAGACCTATCGCCGAACCGTCAACCGAGCGGTAGCTTTTCGCAACTCACGCGCCCTACGTCATGGGTCCTTCTATGTTATGTTTACAGTTTCTTCAAGTAGTAAAAACGAAGCGCGTTGGAGGCCTGACGCCAATTTTCATTTATTTTCGTCCGTTTCAATGGATTTTTGATAGGAAAATTAATTTATACTATCGTTTCCTTTTCCAACTACGGTATACCTACTCAACGTACCTACGCGTATTCTTATCCAAAAGTAATTTTTTTAAACGCTCGTATGAATAATTCTAAAGACATACCATTCCATTATAGTCGTGTGCTTATATCTTTTTGGTTAATATACCTATTGCATTTAATATGCCTTCAATGCAATTTTAAAAAAAAAAAAATATGTATTTGTTTGTTTAACATAATATTATTATTAGGCTTAGGGACTTCTAGCATTAGCATACTTTTTTTAATTATTGTTAAATATAGCAGAGTGCGAAATAAATTCGTTTCTTGGTGCCATGATATCAGATCTAAAATTTAAATGTGCATATTTTTACATATTTGATAGATTTTGCAGAAAAGTGCATATTTTAAAATGTTTATGCTTATTATGCATATTTTGACAAATTTTCCAAATTTAAAATTAAAAACTATGGATACGTATTTCAACCTATCGAAAGAAAAATATATTAAGAGGACTTAATACTTCTAGTAACATGCTATTTGCAAACTACCTCTCATATCTCGTTATAATTTTCGTGTAAGTATAAATAATACTATAAACCTGTATCGACCGTATAATCCGCTAGATATCGACCGGATATCGATAAAGTTAATAGTTGATATAGAATAATAGATTATTTGTTTAGTGTCCAGTTCAGTTAATTGTTATCCAGGGCCGTAGCTGGGGGGTGGCGAGAGGTGCCTACGCCCCGGGCGCAATTCCTGGGAGAACGCAAAAATGAAAATCTTGCGTTTAATGTTAAAAATTACCATGGTCAATGTCGTATATTTTGATTACAAAATTTTTAACAGCCTTCATATTTTAATCAAAACAATCATCGAAAATAATATCTAATAAGCGTAATATTTTCAAATTGGAAATAATTAAGGGCGCATATTGAAGTTTCGCCTCGGGCACAATGTTTGGTTGCTACGGCATTGTTATTATTCGTCGTTGTTTTTGTATCTCGCAAAACAAATATCTCGTAAAACGTCGTACGCATATATTTTATTATATAGTGTAATGCCGAAAGTACAACAGTCTACGAGTAGCCGACTACAAAGTTTTGTTTCGGAGTTTAAAGATACATTTACATCCGATGAACACGTTTTATATTGTGTACTATGTGGTCATTTTTTTTTTTTTTTAATGCATATAAATGCATATTATAATGCATATTTTAATGATTTGAGAAGCATATTTGTGTATTTCTTAGAACTATAAGTCCCTCAACTTAATTATTATTAATGTACATCAATGCTGTTTATCAGCACAACCATCAGTATAAACACACTTGATATTATACAACTGATTAAACTAATTATTTATTACATTAAACACTGGTAATTTTATTATTACGGTACAAATTAACTTCTGGTTTTCCCTAGTAGGGCACAAAGTTCAACGGTTTATCCGGGTAAACCCAATAAATTTATCGTTTTGACATTGATTATTATATTTTTAATAAATTATGTAACATATAAGTGAAGCAATTAGCTAAGTATTTGTCTACAGTGGCGCTGACTTATATTTGATTTGATGGGGCAAAGTATAAAAGTATGTTAATACCACCAACCAAATAGTTAGAGCAAAATAATTACAGGTTACATGATTGAATGATTATATTGTAAATTTAATTATCATAAAGTCGTTCGCTTCACTCGCAATTTATCACTCCAATTTCATCTATTAGGTAGGTACTATTCAGTAGTGGCGTATCCAGTGGGGGTTAGAGGGGTTATAACCGACATAAGTCTATTTTAGAATATGATTGTATTTATTGTTAAATGTGCCGCTTAAAACAGCACATAATAATAATAATAATAATAATGCTTACCTACTTCATAGTGATTTAAAAAAAAAACACTTAATATTAATTTTAAGCGTATATAAATATAGATTTAATTATGTAAATATTATGATAAAATCGTTATTAAAATTAAAGAAATGTAAAACAAAAAACAGTTTATTTCATTTTTTAAACAACTGTAATTTAAAAAAAGATGGATGTTTCAAAAATGTTTCACGAGGCTATTGATAATTTAAGTAACTATCTTAAAATGTTTAAAAGTTGTATTTTTATGATATATAATCACTTTTAAACACTGAGAACCGAGAGGGGTTTAGCTTCATCATATATGTGAAATAGATATAAATGTCAATGTACGTCTTTATACTTGAAACGATGTAAAGACATGCATTGATAGGCGAATTTCTTTATCGCATCATAGTATCCTACCATCTACAGATCGACTGTCACTTAATTTGTACATTCAATAATAATTACTAACGATGAACTTAAGGTAAAATTTAGAAATGGGTATCAGCAGTTCTGGCTTCAGAGAGACATACTTGTTACTTTTCTTGCTTTATGGAGAATCGCAAGAAAGTTTTTGATTAATTTTCCGTCATTATATTGCGTGGAAAAAGATTTCAGCCCAGTTGTCAATCTTCTTACAAAAAAAAGAAATAGATTGGAAATTACTGGTAGAGGAGTTTTGAGGTTAAACCTGACTAATTTGAAGCTAAATATTGAAAATTTACTATCAAAGCATCAGGTTTATCCTTCCCATTAAAGATAAATTTTTTTAACACCAACCTTGATTTTTTTCTATGTTATTATATTTAATTTGCATTTTTATCGTTTTAATTACTAAAAAATTGATTTTAATATTTTCCTTATTAAAGAAATAAAGGTATTATTAAAAATAACACGTTTTTTATTTAAAAAAAATGTAATCCATAATAAAGCCTATTCAGGTGAGCAGTTCCGTGTAAGTTATGAAAAACACAGGTGAGTTTGTAAGCATTTAATTTTAGGGGTCTATGAAAATGGAAAAAATTGGCAAGTGGTCTACGGAGAAAAAAAGTTTGGGAACCTCTGGTTTAAAGTAATGTTTTGTATTTGGTTGTGTTGAGCAGTATTATTTTCAATATTTTTCAACTTGATAATCCCTCAGAATATATTTTTTACCCAAAATTGTTGATGTAGGTAAAATAAGTTCCAAAACAAGTTTTATACTAACATTTCATTTATTTCGTTGAATTGTAGAATAATTTATATAGTACTACCGGGTCGGTAGAACATCACAGATCATAATCCGTATAAAAGTAAATCAGTGTACTAAAATACTCAGAGCTGTTATGTATAAAACAAAGTGTTTTTGAAATAATTTAGAGTTAATGTAATTAGTTAAAATTGTAGGATATATATTATACATCTTGGAACAGTATTTAGGATATAGTAAATTCTAAAAAAAAAAAAATATCAAACTATCTATTTTAAGTTACGACAAAAGCGGAATTAGGAGGTGAAAGATGAGGATTCATCCCCGGCCGTTAAATTGTAGTGGGTGTAATTTTCGTAGTTAATAACAATTAGAATGATATGTTTAACTTCGTTGAGTATTGATATTAGGATTAAAACTCAATAGGTATAATTGTATGTTAGTTATAAGAAAAAAAAAATTGTCGAGAAGAGTATTTGATTCTTGGTCTACGATAGGGCGTGTTGCGCCGCAGCACGTACTAATTCCGTCTGCTGCGACGATTCGTTTAGCGTCGAGGGTAAACGAATAATTACAATAGGAATAATAATAATAAACAGAAAATTTATCGCAATAAAAAATATAAATATAACGGTGCGCCCACGAGGTAAATCAATACGTACAATTAAATGTATAAAAGTGTTGAGCTTATAACAGTAATATAACCCTGCGTCGTCGTGGTATATGTACACACAAAAACAAACAGTAGTGTATACAATGTATACTAGATATACATCGGAGACGTTGCATGGTCCAATCGTCCAGTACCTGATAATATCCTCGTTCGTTTAGTTTCTACCATAGGCGCAATTAGAGGTGCTTAATAGGGTTTTTAGCATCCCTGAGTTTAAATGTAGCACTCCTGTTTTTTTCAGCAATTTCAGCGCCCCCAATATTTGAACTCTTGTTGTTTTGTGGATTTTCTAGACTGTTCTAAAATAAACATTAAGTTTAGTTATTTTTTTAAATAAAAATAAGTATTTAAAAAATAATGCGGAACTCGTCATCTCATCCATATGTTGGGATAATATATGGATAACATATGTGTGTAATTTTTATTGTAAACTTATGAATAAACACAGTTTTCATTAAATTCCGTTTGTTTATTTAAAAACTTAAAAATATGAATAGTTTATTTATTCAGTTTAATGACTTATTCTTTATACATATAAAGTATATACCTATATTAAAAGCATTGTAGTTAGAAACATAAATAGCAAAATTAAAATTGATTTAAATTAATATATTTTAACATTCAATCTTTGAAAATTGCTTAGTAACATAATTATTTTTATAAAATAGTTAGGAAAGTAAACTTTTGTTGATTAAAAATCGAATAAAACAATAAAGTTATTCAAAAATCAACTTAAAAATATATGTACATAACTGTTGTTTTACCTAGAAATATAATAACAGTTATCTACAATTGTCAAAAATAAATTATCTACTGTGTTCGTGTAATAACGATAAAACGTTATGAAATCAATAACATTTTATCGCGGATCTAACCGCTGATAACGAGAGATTACCGTATATCCACTGTACAGTAACGCAGTGTGTCTTCCTAAATTCTACTAGTACATTCAAGATAATTAAACGTTTTAAAGTGAAATTATTAAATTATTATTATACCTACTCATTTATTAATATAAGTAATATTGTATTTAATTATCACTAAAAGGCAGATTTGCAAAAGAAAGTAAAAGTAATGATTTAAATACTTGTGTTATATATATTTTAAAACTATTCTAAAATTATATAGAATTTAATTTATCATTATTATTTTAGATTAGAAAACGGAGTAATATTGACATTAGAATTTATTGATATAATTAAGTACAACATTTTTTAAGTGTGATACATTTTAATATTTTTGTAATTTTATTCAATTTTTATAATTAATTATCATGATAATTGATTTCATTTTTATGATATTTTGATTGTCGTTTCATATTATGTATGTTGCTCTGAATCACTCGTAACACGGGGATCGACAAATTGAGAAACGGTGACGTATGAGGAAGACACCGTGTTTGAGCATTTACCAAAGCAAATATGAAATTAAATTATTAAATAATACACTTATCCACGGTCAGATATGGATGTCACTTCGTGTTATTATAATTTATTGATGAGGTGAATATATTAACATTATTTTCGGTATAGCTATTCGTTTTTTTTTTTTTTGTAGTTGTCTGTTGTAACCGATCGAATACTAAAAAATATAAATACAAATTGACTAGTATAAATATATGTATATGACAATATGATATAATCACGTTATAATGTTTGAAAAATGTGTTTATACCCACGTAATATTAATTCTCGATGAAATCTCAAGGATTTCCGACACATGCATTGAAAATAAAAACAAACACTTCAGCAATCCCGTTGTGACGTTATCGGTCAAGTGTATGTTATACGAATACAACATTTGTATGGATAATAATTCAAAAATTAACACCATCATACTCTAAATATTTAGTGTGTTGCCAATATCTAAAAGCCAAAGGTCCATTCCATTCAGGATCATTCCGGACACGGATATCTTCTTCAATAGTAGTTGGAGCCGATCTAAATGTTCGTCAAAGTTGGTAGAGGAGACAAGAAGATCGTCGACGTAAATATGGTGGTCATTTAAGTGATCATCGCAGCCCTCTTATGGAACATCGAGGATAGCTTTTAAAGCATGTCCAAATGCCATGTTCGATATGTTCAGTCCGAATGGGACTACTCGAAATCGATAGATTCGTCCCCCATAGACAAACGCAGTATAGTTTCGAACTTTATGGTTTAATGGGACCTGCCAAGTGAAATAGAGGCTCGTAAAAATTGACTTTCCACCGAAACGTGCGAGAAGTTCGTCCATGGGCGGGGATGAGACCCGCATTAGCATGATAATTCTATTTATTCGCCGTGCGTCTAAGACATAAACGGACGGAACCAACAGGCTTTCCAACCAACATGATCGAATTGCTTTACGGGGAAGAACAGCGCTCAATGACTTGAGTTTTTTCACCACCGCTGCACGTCTTATAAACTTGATATGGCCAAACTTTGAATGGAACCTCCTTCGATACGGTGAATTACACGTATACAGTTGACTCAAACTGGGTCTGTCGTTAAAAATATGACAGAAATCACGCAATACATTCAGCTGCATATTTTGTTCGGTGGATATCTCCACACACATGGATAAGCGGTCTTGTTTTTCCTTTTCGGGTTGGTTTTTATTTACTGCAGCATTGTCAAGACAGTGTATTTCTTCCGTGAAAGGTATCTACTTCACTCGAGTATTGGTCAAAAATGGAGAGACCGGATAAACAATGTTCAATTGGGGTCGCGGCCACACATTCTTCGTAGTGATTGACGATGAGTTGGGCACTCACAGCACTTTCGTTTAGATTAATTCCAAAATGACACGGTTTATCCCACATATAATATACAACAGGGAATACCGAGAATAATATCTGATAAAGATTTCCACCCTCAGCGAGATGAGTGGATGATTTGACCTCGTGAAAATGTCACACTAAATGTTAAGAAATATGAGAATATATGGATAAATAAAAGAGGAAAAAAAATTAGAAAATAATCAAGACAAAACAAAATATATGGATAATTGATAAATACAATCCCTCCCACGGCGTGAATCGAGCAAGATTAAAACATGGAAACAGAGTCGTGCGGTAATATGATTTTAATTGGCCGAATACTTCTTGAATTAATTTTTTTAATTTTTTTTTAAATCACCTCCCGTAACGCAGTATACGTGATTGAAACATAGTGGAGACAAAATTAAATACAATAAAAAAAAAAAAAAAAATTCTTCCTGGATTATACCATTCTAAACAATATTTGATTATAAATTCTATTTCGACTGACCCCTTCGTGGCAACGAGATATTTACAAATATCGAGTTTACAATAATCACGATTTGGCGCGCGCAGGCAGGTTAACTTAATGTTATCACGAATGAGTATAAGCTAGCATATCAAGGGTGAGTCAAAGGGATGATAATACATTATATATATATATATACAATAAATCGACGAAAATAATAATTATTACATCCTTTCTTCACTAAATAAAAAAAAACGACGTGTCTAAAAGGGGAATGAACGTACAACGTATCTCAAAACGAACACACCCAACCAGATGCACAATCAAATTACATGTCTGAAAACAATTCCTTATTTCTTATCCCAATTTCTTACAACGAACGGTTACCAACGGCAATAATAACGTTCTGCAAATACGCGTAGACAATTACGAGTCCATGGGATTATTATATGATTTGGACAGGAAATAGTTATGTATAGGAACTTAATAGACGAAAACACTGCTTGCCGTGTTATAACGAATATCGTTTACTTTTTGTTACTTTGTCTCTTTTGTATTGCCTGGGGCTATTTACTCCTCGTCGATTGAACGATTGAAAAATACGAAACAATACAGCCAATGATAATTGAATACCGAAAACAAAATGATAATGTAATAAATATAATAATGTAATCAACCGATCAGAGTCGGTACATACGCAAACAGGTAATTAGTATTATAATCAACACAGGCAGATTGTGCCGCGTTGCGTTGTCTGTGGCGTATGACCTTCACACATGGTCTCGACTGCTGTATGTTAATACGCGAATACGATCATCGGCAAAACTTGATCATAATCGGATGATAAACGAAATTTAATTGTATGCAAATCAAATATTTGAATATTTGCTTCCATAAACATACAATACCTTTTATAATTACAATGATTATTGTTTTTCGTACATTTTCAAATATTTGATTCGTTTGGTTTTTTTTCTTAACTTTGATTTTTTTTTTTTTTTACAATTACGATATTATAAATTATTCCGAATAGAATGAGAAAAAAAATGAATGAAGATCATAACAGTTTATCCTGGCAGGGTCGCCATCTGCGACGTTTCGCAGCATTCATTCCGCCGGGGCGCCGTGTGACGGACTCCGCGATTGGAGGGTCGTCAACCTACAGCCGAGACTCGGAAGATGGAGCTCACAGTTTTTTTTTTTATTTAAACATAAAAAAAACTCAAAACGGATATTGGTAACTGAAATATTGGTTAAATAAAATAGAAACAAAAATATAAAACAAGAACACCAAAACAACAAAAATATATTACCTCGGTGCGACACGAGTGTCTTACACCCGAACCATCCGCGTCGATTGCCCATCGGAAATAACGCCGTAAGAGGAACTTAGGAAGTTCACTCTATGACGGAAAAACAACATTTCGCCAATACGTGTGACCATTGGTGATTCATAACGAGAACAAAATTAGTTCGCAAATTATGATTGGATGAGTAATTTTATGTTTAAGTATAAATTCAGTGTTAGAAAACCATAAGCCACTTATTGGTCGGCTTATACATTCAATAAAATAAATGTTGTGTTTTATTTTTTGACAAACTAAAAGAAATTAATCTTAAAATAAATTATAATGCCAACCAGATATTTAATGTGGACGAGTCTGGTATCTCTGCGTGCCAACTAAACTATTAAAAGTTATTTCTCCAACTGGTGCACGAAGAGTGGTAAACGTTTTAACTGCAGAACGTAGAAAAAATAGCCACATAAAGTACCTAAACATGTACGGTTAATAATTGTAAATTGATCAGTTGTCAGTTGAGATTGGTTAGTATACAGTACATATTTCGTAATTAATAAATTTAGCTGTGAAAATCTTTTAAAATTGCTTCTTAATCTAAAATTTTAAAGAAAATAAGAAGAAACGTTTTATCACTCGTACAAAGAATTGAAATTTTGGATACATTTTTGGTCTCGTTATCCGCGATTTCGTTATCCACGCAAGTTTACAGGGATGTAACCTATAACGAGGGATTAATGTGCAATTTGATTTGAATACTGCATTATTCGACAATCGTCGCAATTCGTCAATGAATCCAAAAAGATTTTTCAACCTTTATAAAACCAGTATGTTTAAAATGTCGGTCAATACTGAACAATTTTTAAAGTCTTACCAATCCAGTTTTTTGTCGGCGAACTGGAATTTCGGTGAATTGGGATTTGGCGAATGAACTATACATACCAGTACGGTTTCGTCCATCATCGCGGGAGCACGTGCTTATCGCGCTCCGTAGTCCGTATTGGCAACGTTTAATGACAGTAGTCCGATCGTTATTACGCAACACATATTTAATGGGTGTGTAACGGAGCGAACCGTTTCACATATATTTGTATGGCATTGCTTCAATCATCACCGGCAACGAATTCTAAACGACACTTGTCTTTGCACTCCAGCTCTCCCAAGCATGAGAAAAAAACCAAATCTTTCACCTCGCCAAATCGATTCGTTGTTTTGTCAACGGCCAATGATGAGCTGGTATCGGACGTATTTACGTCTAACTCCAATGCTACAGAGCGCGAGCAACTACCACCAAGTCAAAACGTACTGAAGTCCATTCATATGCCGGCGATTTACGTAAAGAACATCAGAAACTTTTCTGAGTTTCATAGAAAAATTAATACACCTCACGGGTATTAATGATTTTTCTTGTAAGTCCACACCATCTTATTTAATAATTAGGGCCAACAGTCACCCTGCCTTCGCCACCATTTCGAAGTATCTAATAAGCACTAGCGCGGAATTTCATACCTTCCGTCCCCATTACATGCGTCACTTTAAGGTTGTAATTCGCAATTTACATCATACCACTATTCAATCCGATATCTCCGATGCCCTGACGGAGCATGGGCACTCTGTGGTACGCGTGGTGAATATAAGAAAGAATCAACGTCTATTACCTCTTTTCCACGTCGAATTGGCACTTAAGAATAATAACCACAATATCTTCAACATATCAACATTTCTCCATTCCATTGTAGTCATCGAAAAACCACACTCTAAAATTAATGACCCACCTCAGTGTTTTAAATGTCAAGCATATGGTCATACCCGCAATTACTGTTGTCACTCCCCTAGGTGCGTCAAATGTGGTGAGTACCATCTTACTGCGAACTGTATCAAAGACCGGTCATTCCCGGCTAAATGCGCTCTGTGTTCTAGTGATCACACAGCCTCATACAAAGGATGCCCAATTCGCAAGAAATTGGTACTATCAAATAAAAAAAAAACAAAAATGCCAGATACTCAAAGGCAAGAAGCTCGTACTCGTCATCATGGCAACAACACCAAAGTGGGTTCAACATATGCCAACATATCTTCAGAGCAACCAACACACACTATTTCTGATACTATATCTACATTTCTGATTGAAATAAAAATCTTATTAAACCCTCTACTTTCCCTTCTCACCGTCCTAATAAACAAACTCACAACGAATTCTCCATAAATTATCACAACCAATTACCAACAATTGCATTCAACCTATTTATGTAATCTATACGCCCTTATCTTTATATTAACCTTATTAACCTTATTAATATTATTATATTTTTGGTTTTTTTTTTCTATTCTGTATACCTATTCAATATTATGATACAATATCTTATTGTTAATTTAATTTAATTACGTTGTAAATAATATAATTGTTGAGCTGTAATAGTTAATACTAAAAGCTAAATAAAAAAGAAAAAAAAACTATACATACATACACACATACACACACGTATATACTGACGAAGTAAATTGAAGTCGTTTAAGCAACGTAAAAATATTAAGGTTTAAAAACGAATTTTCTGTAAGTTTGTTGATGTTTGGTACAGTTTGCAGCTACTCACTATATCTATGTAATTTCTAAACTTTTTAAACGAAAGAAGTTCAGGTACAGTTGAAGCCCCGAGGCCCGTTAATTTATAGTATCACAGGTATTTCTGACGGTGTATAAGAAACATCTTTATTAGGTAGACTTCATCGGCTTATCCGTTATAAGTATGTTATTTTAACTTTTAATTATGATGTTTTTATCAACCAATTCTCAAGTTAATTTAAGAAAAAAAAAAAATGCGAAGAAAAAGTGTAAGTAAATTACTCCCCTAGCCGAACTTAGAGCATTTTTTGGTTAAAATGTATAAACAAGTAAAAGTGTTATTTTATTATTACGAATTGAGTTATTCTAAGTTTTTTAGTATTTTGTCTAACCGAGTCCAGGTGAATAATTAAAATGATAAAAATGAAAATCGTTACACTGGTTTGGTTTTACACAACAGTGGTGTGTGGGTCTTAATGATTGAAGGTATATGGAGAAAGAAATACTCGCATGTAAACGTACGATGAACGGCATCAAACTCCACAAGGCTTTAATAACTTTTGATCATTATTGTATTTATTGTCCAGTATATCAGCAGTTTTCAAATCCCGCTTTCGATTTGATCAATCTCTATAATGTCATACGTCAACCGCCTTAGTTTATGTGTTAACCAAACCAAAAGCGATTTTAAGTAAGTTTATAGGCTGGTAAGTTTATCGACATAGTCATTAGACTGCAATTACTACACGATAACCACTTCAATGTGACGTTACCGGTCAAGTGTTTTGTACAAGTGTACGAGTTTGTACAAATAAGGGTTAACTTGACGATCGCTTAACGAGAATGTGTTTAGAGTGCACTCAATCGGTGCTAATTCACATTTATTAATAAAACGATAATGATTACCTGCATTAAGGCTTGTCGAAGTGAAACGTAACGTTTGAAGCGCGTGCCGTTCAGATAAATGGTATTTTTATGAATCAAGTGAATTCGGGTTCCACTAACAGTGTTACTAAATATAATACGATGGACGGAGGCGTGAAACGTTTCGGCCAAACACAACCAAGTGTTTAAAGGGCTTGAAATTTAAGGATTTCTATTGAGATTTCTCTTTTCTGAATAGAAAACGATAATTTTTTTTGGAGGGAGAAGGGTTGACTATATAGACCATGCAATATTATTTATTAACCATTTACAGCTATTTTGGGTAAATTATCAAATCAATTTAGAAATACTATAGAAAAAAGATTACTCATAATAATTTTAAACACAAATCTTAAATTAAGATTAAGGACTTATAGGCCTAGGTCTAGATTGATTTTAAACCGTATCTAAACGAATTAATTGTGATTATTTAAAAATAAGTAACCATAAGTGACATGTATGATTACGGATCAACTTATTGTTTTCTCAAATAATAATATTATAAATTATACTTTATAATATTTAAACTAAAATATAGGTTACTTTTACCGAGTGGAAACTCAATATGAATCATAATATATATATTGATTTTTACTAAATCTTAAGTCATTCATTTCAACTGTATTTTCAAAAGGGTTAATCGCGTTTTTTATATAAAAAAAAAAAAATAAAAATAAAAAAAAATATCACAGGTCAATGGTAATATTTATACGAGCAAACATTTACTACGAATAAACCTTAAATATTTATATTTTGTTGTTTACACAAATATTGGCGTTTTGTTAATGTAAATAAAAAAAATAATAAAAATTTGTATCGTTGCATGAAAATACATAAATCAAGCCTGTCAAAAATAACTTAGCAGCATCTATTTAAAGCGAAACTGCGCAGCGATAAAACACTCGGAGATGTTAAAAAAATGTTTACATATCGGTTGTACGCGTAGATAAGTGTACTTTAAATAGATGCAGAAAATTAAGATTAACATTTTAGGATTT